>NC_134857.1:19388428-19688896 GCF_049852395.1 Peromyscus maniculatus bairdii | reverse complement strand
TTGCCAGTGATGCTTGAAGAAACATGGTTTCTAGGAATGACCTGTTTACAGTCCCTTTTCAAATGTCCTTGCTTTCCACATCCAAAACATCTAACATTTCTCAAACCTTTTGAAATTGCTTCTCCTACCCACATATCGTCATGGTCATGAGCCTCAACATTAACTGTGTTTCTAATCCAATCTTCCAAAGGCGCATATCTTGCCTTTAACGGCCTGATTATTCTTTTGCATGCTGCATTCACATTCTCAAAGGCCAAAGATTCAATTATTATCTTACTAGCTTCTGAATCCAGGACCATTCTCTTAACTGATGAAGCCAGTCTTTGTAAAAAAAAAAAAAAAAAAAAAAAAATCTGTGAAAGATTCTTTCAGGCCTTGTATAACCTTTGTAAATGACTCAGTTTCTTTTTCCTGGTTCCTCAACTCTGTCCCATGCATTCAAGGCTGCTGTTAACATAGAATTAGGGTTTGGTCATCATATAAACATTATGTTTGTATTGAAGCATATTGACCTTCTCCAATAAGCTGATCCTGGCAGACTTGTATTCCTTTATCCCTCCATTGTCTCTCTATGTTTTTAGCCTCATCCTTGAACCAAGTGAACCACTGAAACCTTTGACTGGGTTCAAGAACAGCCTGTGCCAGTTCCTGCCAGTCCTGTGGTATAATCCTATTATGTGTTTACCAAGAGTTTAACATTTGCTTTACATATGGGGAATGCATGCCATAAGATACTATTGCCTCCTTAAACCTTTGTAAATCCAACATTTCAATTGGAGCCCAAATATTTTGTATAGCCATTTGATTAGGCAACTGCTGTACGGTTACCAGATAAATTAAAGGTGACTGTGTGAAAACAGGCTTTCTTTCTGTGACCTTATGATCCAATCTTGAAATAACTTCACTGTTAATTTCTTCTGTCTGAATTTTTACATGTTTAACAAGTTTTTTCTAATGCTATCATCCTGGCACTTAAATTGACTATCTTTTTAAATAGTAAAATGAGGATAAGCATAGTAATAAACTGCATAATTCCAACAATACTAATCTTCTCATATAGTTGTTTAATTGTCAGACTGCCTAAAATTTCAAACAAAGCCCATTTTCTTCCAATGTACACATAAAACCCATTTTTATTTTAATGTGGAAAAAATTTCTGTTTTAAATAGTTTCCTTTAAAATATCTGATGTTAAGTGACTTACCAAGTCTGTGTAGAACAGTAGAAATCCGAGGGAATTTCAAAACAGCCACCTAGTGTCCGAGGTGCAGAGAGAGAGAAAGAGAGAGAAAGAGCAAGAAAGCATAGCTACTAAAAGCTTAAATCCAGCCGGGCGGTGGTGGCGCACGCCTTTAATCCCAGCACTCGGGAGGCAGAGCCAGGCAGATCTCTGTGAGTTCGAGGCCAGCCTGGGCTACCAAGTGAGTTCCAGGAAAGGCGCAAAGCTATACAGAGAAACCCTGTCTCGAAAAACCAAAAAAAAAAAAAAAAAAGCTTAAATCCAGCCACGTTTTCCTGCTAGAGCAGGGCTGAGTTGTTGACAGTTGTTGACAGTTGGAAACCAGACCCTTCTGCCAAGCCAAATCAAGCGGTTTTTAATGGATTCTTGTCATGTTGGGCGCCAAATGTAGATGTAACCAACTGTCTTGTTAAATAATAAACACAGAACCAATGCAAAGAAGAAAGCCAAGAGATCAGAGCTAAGAGCCTTACCCTTGCTGCTGCAGCTAGCTCTTCTGCCAAGAGACCTCTTTGAAAGAGAGCTACTTCCTGTCTGTATGACTTTATATAGACTTTCTGTTCTGCCTTCTCATCGGCTGTAAACCCAAACACATGACTGTCTCATCACTGCCTGTTGTAGAGACTTCCAGGTCTTCTATGGTATTGAAATTAAAGGCGTGCATCAATACCGCCATGCTCTTGCTATGGCTCTAATAGCTCTGACCCCTGAGCAACTTTATTTATTTATTTATTAACATACAAATAACATTTTAGTACAAAATAAAATATCACCATATGCACCCCTTCTACTATTACATTTGTATAATCTTTCAGTAATTGATGGTTTCATTTGCTACATAAGCTTTCCTTTAATTCCTTTTCACAAATTGGAAGCTTAGTTTCATGAAGTCTTACTTTTATTCCATTTTAACATCACGCTTTTCTTTAAACTATTATCTCCTTGAGCACAGGACTCAGCTCCAACATGTGATTTCTTGGTATTCTTTTTTTTTCCACTCGAATTGTACATTTTTTATTTCTTTTTGCCCCATCTATTCCTTTTCAATATAGATCTGCATAAAAGTGATCACTGGTAACTGTGAAGGCAATATGAAGGCCTAGACTTGACTTTACAGACTCCATCTTAGGGAAGGACCACCATCTTATACCACCTGATGACCAGGGGCTGTACTCAGTTCCAGGAAAAACCTCAGGAATGTGCCATGACAACTCAAACAGATATCGCAAAAGCAGCCAACTAAGAAACAGGACAGTAAAGTTTAACAAGACCCAGATGTTCCTGCACACATCTTGTCATGGTTTATGGCCCTTCCAGATATCTCAATAGCCTATCAGCAGGTTGTTGTTCCGTGCCAAAAGTCTAGACCAATAGTTTCAAAAGATCGATCACCTTGCACCATATCCCTTTCTTCCCAATCCCCAATGTCAAGGCATATAATTCCTGGCTTGTAGTTTTTTCTTTAAATCCTCCTACTCCTGAGCCTGGGGCTGCTGCAGCATTTCCCTCTATCTGCTGGGTGGTTGTCCAGGTTTGAACCTGACAATAAGAAGACCCTTGTGTGCTTACATCAGAAACTGGCCCCTTGGTGGTCTCTGGGGGTTTAGAGACACAAGTACAACAATAATCACATGAGACAGTCAACATGAGGCAGTTTTGAAATCTCCTCTGCCAATGCAATTAACCTAAAACACTTCAATTTAGTCTCAGGCAGATTTTTAAAGCAAGGGCAAGAAGCAGCCACATTCTTTGCCAAAATATCACAACAATGATCTCTAAATCAACTGTTAATATTCTCCCCCTCTGAAACTTCTTGATCTAGTCTACCATAGTTTATATCATACTCAGAACCACTGTGTATGCTTCTTCAGTATTGCCCATTTAACCCTTATTTAAAGTGTTTAACTGTTTTTCTAGTCCAAAGTCCCAAAGTCATGCTCATCCAACAAATATCATGGTTAGGCCTATCATAGTAATATGCCACTCCCTGGTACCAACTGTCTTAGTTACTATTCTATTACTGTGAAAGAGACACCACCACTATGGTAAATATTACAAAAGGAAGAATTTCATTGGAGGTTTACTTACAGTTTCAAAGGATTAGTCTGCATGGCAAGGACCATGGTGGCAGACAGGCAGGCCTGGTGCTTGAGAAGTAGCTGAGAACTACATCTAGATCCAGAGGCACATACCTTCTCATACTTGCCAACAATCCAACAACTGGGAACTGAGCATTTGAAGATATGAACTTTTGGGAGCCTCAAACCACCAAGTCTAGAAGTGAAGATTCATCAACATAGTTTCCCTATTTTGCCATTTGTTCCTGTAGTTTCATGTTCAGTCTGAAATAATTATATTTTCACTTTAATTTTTTAACATGCTTTGAGCTCTGAATAACAAAGATGACAGGTATTTTTGGCTTTTGTTTTTATATTTGAAAGCTGTTCCTACACTGTGTCTGGCTTCTATAATCTTCTTTGAAGAGTTAACTCTGTTTGTTATTGTTAATTATCATCACTTTAAAGCAATGGCAATATTTTGTTTTATTTAGCAGTTTGACCATGACATATCTGTTTGTTTTCTCTTGCATTTATTTGTTGCATGAGGATGATTGAATCTACAGCTTAATTATCTTATTTGATTAGTAACACTTAGTACTCTTGACCAGTATTTCTTCAAATATTGTTTATTTTGCCTTCTCTTCTTCATTTCTTTAGGAACTTAAAAAGTTCTTTTCCTGATTCTGAATTGTTAATTTCTGTCTGGGTCTTACTCTTTAATGTCAGCTTTCTAGAATAGAAAATGTTAAGAGGAAGACTCATTGGCCCCATCATGCTATGAGTGTACAGCCAGTTTTTGCTATACTAAGGCACTCTGTTCCTAGCAGTAAATCTAGTCTTGCCTTCCAAATTCCCTCTCTTTTGGGCAATAGGTTAGATTGATTGCAGTTTATTGACATTATTTGCAAATACTGCAATTTAAAAGATTTTCAAGACACCAGTAGATATATGACTTATAGCTTGTTCAAGTTTTGTGAAAAGTACTTGATATTTAGAAATGGCAGAGGGGAAGACTCTAGGAAATGCTCATAAGACTTAAATAGACAGTGGTCTACCAGAGGCCCATTCTGTTTACTGTGGAACCATTTCTGATGCTGATGACCACAAAGAGGGAAAGCTGCTCTTCTTGTGTTAAGGGAAGTTACAGTGCTAGGTAAGCTGTTGTTCACAGTAGTTAGAAGGGAGTTTGTGCCCAGGAAGTGCCTTCTGAGTTCTGTGGAAGCTGTGAACTTAGAAGGTAACACTTTAAGTATTTGGGATTAAGCCTGAAGGCTCATTTATGGTAGTTAAATGATATAATACTGAACTACAGGCCTTCCCTTATATTCATTTTGAAATATTGATGCTTTTGAACACAGTCACTCTGTTCATTTTTAAGCATCTATGGAGAAAGTACCCATTTATATCCTGATTACTGAGTGAAGTTGGAAATGAATTTAGAATATACGGATGCTTGATGTTCATCTATGTGGCCCCTTCAAGGAGGTTTCTGGGGGCATCACCGATAAAGTCTTTGGAAGACTGACTTTGTACAGTTTCATAGCTTAGAAGACATTTTTTATAAATATTATGACTAGTAACAAAAGTCTTCCTTTAAAAATTGTTTATTTTCTCTCTCTCTCTCTCTCTCTCTCTCTCTCTCTCTCTCTCTGTATTTGTCTGTCTATCTATCTATCCTATATTATGGAAGGGGGCATGTGTACCACTTTGTATTTGAGCAGGACAGAGAAAAATTTGCTGAAGTTAGTTCTTTCATTCCATAAAGGAGTGCCAAAAAAACAGAACAAATGTCATCAGGCTTGACAAACCATCTTACCCACTGAGATATCTCAATGGCCCAAAAGCTTCCCATTGTATATGATTTGGGTTCTACATAACAGTCTTATTTTTTTAATTGTCTTAATTTTTATTTATGTGTATGTCTGTATGCCTGTGTGAGTGTAGTGCCCTCAGAGTCCAGAAGGAGGCAGTTGTCCTGAGTGGTTTTGTGTTAAATTGACACAAGCTAGAGTCACCAGAGGAAGGAGGCTCAACTGGGGGAATATTTTCTTGAGATCCAGCTGTAAGACACTTTCTCATTTAGTGACCAATTGGGTGAGGGCCAAACCCATGGTAGGTGGTGCCATCCCTGAACTTCTGGTCCTAGGTTCTATAAGAATCTGGGCCAGGAGGTGGTGGTGCATGCCTTTAATCCCAGCACTTGGGAGGCAGAGGCAAGCGGATCTCTGTGAGTTTGAGGCCAGCCTGGTCTCCAAAGCGAGTTCCAGAAAAGGCGCAAAGCTACACAGAGAAACCCTGTCTCAAAAAACCAAAAAAAAAAAAAAAAAAAAAGAATCTGGGTAGAGCAAGCCATGGGAAACAAGTCAGTAAGCAGCTCTCTTCCATGGCCTCTGCATCATTTCCTGACCCTGGAATCCTGTCCTGATTGAGTTCCTGTCCTAACTTCCTTCAGTGATGAACAGCAATGCTGACGTGTAATCTTACAAAACCCTCTCCTCCCCAACTTATTTTTCAGTCATACTGTTTCATCACAGAAATAGAAACTCTAAGATAGTCATGAATCCTCTGGACATCATCTCTTCAGGCCCATTTAGACAAAAATCTGGAAAGTAAACTAGATGCTAAAAATGATACTCTGATGTTCTCTTCTTGCCAAAGTACAATTCATAAACTACCAGGAAAGGAATTTTAAGAGTTTTAGAAGTATTTGGAAAAAATTATAGTTTGGGGAAGATATAGATTGCTTTCCAAAAGAGATCATTGAAGACCAGGCTATTTGGAACCATGTTAGTCACTATGACTGCCCCTATAATAACTATATTTTATACATAATCATTGATTGTTTTGAGTATATACAGCACTGAAATAAATGATGGTGAATTTTTCCTGATTTTACAACAACATATAATAAGACACTTAATGAATATTTTTAATGAAAATATTTATTCTGCTTTAAAAGTCATATGTATTATGTGTATACATATGTATACATATGACTTTTAAAAGAGAGTAAATTTTTTCTCTTTCTCCCTGAAGTTTGTCTTTGATGCAGTGATTTCCAGTTTTAAAGAAGACTAGTGAGAAAAAATATGTGTATGTGTATATTGAGTCCTCATGTATCTTTAGTTATTTAATAATTTTCAGATAGAGATTTATTTTATACTTATGATTTTTTTGTTACCCCATTTAATTGTCAGAATAGGAATGTGTTCTTGAGAGCTCTGTTGGTTATTAAGCACTTTAGAATGACGTGTTAGAAAAGTGGCTCCTTAGGTTAAGTGTTCACTGTGTAAGCTTGAATACCTGAGCTCCATGCTCAGATCCCACATAAATAAGTTGGATGTGATGGTTAATGTCTGTGATCTTAATCCTGAGAGGCAGAGACAGACAGAGCCTTGGTGTTCACTGGCTAACCAGCCTCACTTCCTTGTGAAGCTTCAGGCCAATGAGAGCCTGTCTCAATAAACAAGGTGGACCATGCTTAAGGAATAACAGCTGAGCTTATCCTCTGGTCCTTCCACACACATGCACCTATGTGTTCACATGTGCATTTGTACACACACACACACAGGAAACTCAATGATAAACACAACTATCTAAACATAATTGAAGTAACCAGAGAAGGTATTTTAAATTATTTTAAATCATTATGTTTTGAAATTTTATATTATTTTAAAATTAATTTTTAAAAAGAAATTATTCCTTTACAGTGCCACTCTTACAACCCACAGGCTCATAAACTGTTGGATGTGTCCAGGTGAAATCATTTATCTTTTCAATGTCTTACAGGTTTCCTGCGGGAGGAGAATGTTTACCTAATTGGTGGTATGATGAAGGCTTGGCATCCACTTATGCATGCCTTCCTGTTGACACAATTGTGGTGGTGGATTAATGTGGAACCACAAATAAGAGCTCTTTTGCTGAATGGGGAATTAAAAGCTCTTCTCATTCAATGTTCACTTTAGAAATGAGATAAATGTTATCTAGAGAGGTTCTGGATTCAGCCATGGTTGCAGGCAGAGAAAACTTTTCTGTGTTCGCTTGCATATTATTTGTTATTTTTGTTTTACCCTTTAAAACCAAAAGTCACTGTTGTCCCTGTAAATACAAACTGGAGGAGACCTGTCTGCAGAGTGACTATCTGACAGACATGCCTGTCAGAGCATCTCTAACTGCCACTGACAGTAACAGCAGTCAACTGTGTACATTCAGTGGAGAATCACTTCTGCAGACTTTTAAAAAAGATTTCTGTGGGAGTTTTGACTCCGAGAATATCTAACTTTTTCTCTCTTTTGTAAAATGACTTTTTTTTCTCACTCTGACATTTTAGTGATCAGAAGGCAGCTGGTCTCATCTAAAAACAACAACAAAATGCAAGTGAAAGATGATGGGGAAATGCTAGTCTATGTTTGAAAGAGTTGCAGATTGCCGTCATGTTTAAAAAGCTTGCAAAACTAAAATAATGTGCTTCAGTGATGGAGATGATAGATGTGGAGCAGGTATTTCTATCAAAAGATGGCGCTGTATATGTTTTGATATAACTACTACCAGACTCAAAGGGTTGCTTTGAAGGAAAGATGAAAGTCTGGCATTTTTAGATGAGCTGAAAATATTTCCCCAATCCTCTTGTTATAATAAAACCTGCCAGTGTTAAAAAATAGAAATAATCAATGCACAGCTTTAAAAATTTAGTCTCACACTTTTAGGAAAAGATTCTTCTGCATTTCTATGGCAACTGCCTGGAAGATTCCGAGAAATAAGTAGAGAATAGGAAATATTACCTAGTTTTAGTAGAGAGAATGTCTCAGTACAAACAAATTACCATGACAGGGGAGAATCGAGCAGACTGAAGAAAAAATACTTGGGGTAGTCAATATATCTGGATGAGCATTGGAAAAATCATTGAATGTTTATGTAATTTGCAATTAATCAGTGTGGCCTAATATTCCAAACAGCATGATGTTGTCTAGTCATTTTGCTAATTGCTGCATCCAAACCAAATATTTATTTGGAAATATCTGGATTCCAGAATCTAGAGTTGAAAACTCAGTTTTAAATTGTGCCTTTGCTTAGGAACTAGCATTGATTTCAGCACTGGTTATCAGAACGTTCAACACTCTGGCTTCAGGACAGAGCATTCTCTTCCTGTACTTGAAGCACTAAGCAGTGTGAGCTCTGTCTCCTGACTTGTGTCATGAAACCAAAAGCACTAAACCATGTTTGAAGATGGCAAACCTGGCACTGTTGTGTTGGTGGGATAAAACTGGCACTGTTGTGTTTGGTGAGCTAAACCCGGCACTGTTGAGATTAGTGGGATACCCTCTTAGTTCCTTGCTGCTGTTACTTGTAAGACAGACCACTTCTTCTTTTCTTTCTGCTTGTCGTTTTGGTATTTGACATTTCTCTGGTTCTTAAAAAGACATCTAAAATTGATCCATACATTTTTTCTTTTCCTTTTTTATTTCTTCCTAAGGAACTGAAAAGGAAAAGTTTTCCAATGCAAGACCAGGAATTGCTTCCTGGAGGAAGGAGAGCATCGAGAGCTCCAAGACAGGAAAGAACATGACAAACCCGAGGCCCAGAAAGGATGCTGAGGTCACATCAGGCATAACTGTGTAGAGTGGATAAACAATGAGATAGAAATAGGAGCAGAAATGAAATCTTTTAGGTCTTTGTAGACCATAGTGTGAGATTTGCATTTGCCCTAACACTACCAAGAGGCTTTAGACAGAAAACTAACACCCACACCAACCTTAAAATGAATTAAAAATGTGGTATTGGGACAAAGGTGTAACCATAATGCCTTTAAGATCCTGGCTGCAAGACAATGGATAACATGGCCACAAATACTAAGATGTAAAACACTGGGAAGATGTGTTATAGTTTAGAGATATGGCCCTAGTAGTTGCTAGTAGGAGAAAATGTGAAGAGTATGGGAAAAGCCAATTCCTGGTTGAGATGAACACTCTGAGGGTAAAACAGGCTGGGTGTCCTGGTCTAGATTACACTAATTCATATTAGAACCCATAACCAACATTTGTTGGTATTTTGCTAGCCTGTAGCTAACTCTTATTCTACATCATGCTCTTGGATCATTTTCTTCCTTGGAAGGCCCAGCAGCATGTCCTAGGCTTCTTGTAGACATATTTGCTTAAAAGCTCAGTGAACCTTAATGAGCACCTCAGCTCTTTGATGCCCACTAAAATACTAAGCAAGAGGAGGCTTAGAGTTTATTCATTAGTAAATACATATAGATATTTAATTTTGCAAATAGGTCTTCCGATGTTGGCTAAGATTGCCTGATAAATTCTTCAAGCTTCTCTTGGGGTTTGGCTTCTGGATCCAGCTACAAGCCTTTACTAGTACAAAAAAAAAAAAAAACGTTGAAAGATTTTTTTTTTTTTGTCCCACACCACAGGGCTCTTTTGATATGGGACAAAAGAATCTCTGAACCTTTATTTTTTAGTAGTATGTTTGGGTTTAGAGAAAGAGTGAACCAATTTTATCTTTAAAGCCAGCTTGGTATATTTGGGAATTTGGGCATAGTTTTTATTATTTATTATTATTATTATTATTTGTTGAAGGGAGGTGCTGTATCTTATGGGGACACAAAGAAAACTTTAGGATTATGGAGTAGTCCGTGAGGGTGTATCATCTGAGCCAGTTGTCTTGAAACTGTTTTGGATGATGGATCATCGGGGCCATGGTGTCATCAGAGACCTTTTAGGGGGTCTTGGCTGGTTAAACCTGATATATCTTAATCTGGAACAAATCTATAGTCTCTGGATTTCTGTGGAAACAAAAGCAGAGCCTCCTTTCCAAAGTAACATATCCTTACATCTAAATTTTGAAGTTAAGGTACCTTTAAAATATATATATTTATTTAACTTAGTAGTCTTTATAATCAAATGTCTCTTTGTAGTTAAAAATCCCAAAGACAACCTAATCTAGATTTTTTGGTGTAAAATCTATTTTTATGTGGTTTATATTTTATATTTTTTGTCTCTTTTAAGACTTTATTTTTAAAAACTATCTATCTTTATATATAATTGTATATATTTTTAAGCCTATGTACATTTTTATATAAATTATAAAGCATTTAAAGTTTTGTTTTATCTGAATCTGTTCTGTTTTATTGTGAATTTATTGTTTAAACTGTTGTATTTTTAAGACTGAAATGGCCATTGTGGCTGTTGGCTCCATCTACCTCAGCTTTTCAACATAGCGGTGGTACAGTTTACCACCAGCTCTGTGAGACATCAACTCTTAGAGACAGTGGGTCTATGTTTTTATCCTAGTATTGTGTAGCCCAGAAGCCTCTTTTTTTTTTAACTAGCAAAAACTATATCCAACACACAGAATAGTTTGGAAACACCTCTGTGTAACATAGTGTAGGTCAAGACCGCACACACACCATAAATCCACCATAGAGTAGCTCAAACATGCAGGCTGCAGCTAACTTGAGAGAGACAACTAGGAAGTTGTTTTTAGCTCCGTTTTAGAATCTTTTTTTTCAGGTTTTAGGTGGAAACTCTTGACACCTAAATGACACCATTGGGTGCCATTTGTAGCTGGAGTTTTTTTGGTCCTGGCCCACAGTCAGGACAAATCTCTCTCACTCGCCAGTCCCGAAGCTGTTCAGACCCAACCCAGTAAACACACAGAGACTTATATTACTTATAAACTGTATGGCTGTGGCAGGCTTTTTGTTAGCTGTTCTTATATCTTAAATTAACTCATTTTTATTAGTTTATAAGTTGGCAAGTGGCTCATGGCTTACCAGTACCTTACATCTCCCTTGTCATGGCGGCGGCTGCAGTGTCTCTCTGACTCAGCCTTTCACTTCCCAGAATTCTCCTCTCTCCTTGTCTCATTTATACTTTCTGCCTGGCTACTGGCCAATTAGTGTTTTATTTATTAGCCAATCAGAGCAACACATTTAACATACAGAACATCCCACAGCACATATAGATATTTAATTTTGCAAACATAGGTCTTCCCATGTTGGCTAAGATTGCTTGGTAAATTCTTCAAGCTTCTCTTGGGGTTTGGCTTCTAGATCCAGCTACAAGGCAGTTAGACTGGAGATTTATTCAATTTATGTTCAGTGGCTTGTAGTAACTTCCATGGAAAGTTCTGGTGTAGGGAGAACATCCATAAACACTAATCTTCTCTGTATTACCATGGAAATGAAGGCTCAGTTAGTCTCCAGCACTAAAGGCAACACCAACATCAGGGATCAGCTGTTGAAACTGGCAAAGAAACAAGAAATAGGTCCATGCATGCAGACAGGGGACCAGCAAGGCAAAACACCTCCTAACTGTTGATGCTTTCAGGTGATTTCTGTCAGTTCTTAGACAAAATAAATTCCCTCACAATAGAAATGTGCCTAACATCATAGCTCATTTTAATTTCTTTGCCTGTTGGTGTCATACAATAGCTTGACCAATAAATAAATAAATAAATAAAAAATAAAAGTCTTGGGAGAAAGAGTTTATTTGGCTTACAATTCCAGGTATAGCCCATGCTTCCTGGGGAAAGCATGGTGTCAGGTACTTGAAGCAGTGAATTGCATTACATAAACAGTCAAGAGCATGCTTGCTGCTCAGTACCATCTGTACACTTACACATTTCTGGACCCCAAATGTAGGGAATGTTGCTGCCCACAGTGGGAGGATCCTTCCATAGAATCTAATGTAGTTAGGAAAACACCTCATTCTCAGAATCCCTTCTTCCAGGTGATTCCAGATTATCATGTTGACAATTAACCTAACCACTCCAGAATCCACATAGTTCTAAATGTACTGTATGCTTGCTTTTTATTTCTGGACAAGAATAAAATACAAAATCTCTTTGTTTTTAAAGCGCAAGTCTTCTTCTGCCACAGTGATTGTACCTATGTGTGAAACTATGCATTTTATCCACCTCAATTATCCTCGGTAAAACTGGAATTCAATCAACTGTGTCAGAGAAATGATTGAGTTAGCGCTATCTTCTCTCCATAAAAAATATTACAAAATTATTGCTCTATAAAGATCCAATTCCAGATGTACAGCCAGAAATGCAGGAAAAGAGCTGACAGAGATACACCGGACATATAAAAATACATTGGTGAGGTTAAAGGGATTTTTAAGTTTTCAAAGTTAAAAGTATTACAATTTCTTATTTCCAAATAAATGTGATTTGAATGTGATTTGCTTTACAACTGAAAATTTTTTTAAATAGTCCATCTCTACCAAATTATTAATCCTTAAGTTCCTTAATTTTTATAACACTTGGATCCACTTGAAAATAGAAAACAATGATGAAACTCAAGATCATTATTTTTGTTCAGAAGCACAAACATTTGGATACCTAAATAAATTGCAAAGGCAATTTTCAGCAGACCAAAAATCAACCAATTTCTTTTACATTTATTTTCCATGGTCTTGTGCACACACCTCCTAGATTCCCTGGTCAGCTACTGGATAACAGAATGCCCCACATCTGCTGCTGGATTACAGAGTGCCCCCCATCTGCTGCTGGATAATAGAGTGCCCCTCATCTGCTGCTGGATAACAGAGTGCCCCTCCCCCATCTGCTGCTGGATAACAGAGTGCCCCCCCCCTCTGCTGCTGGATAACAGAGTGCCCCACATCTGCTGCTGGATAACAGAGTGCCCCCCATCTGCTGCTGGATTACAGAGTACCCCACATCTGCTGCTGGATAACAGAGTGCCCCCCATCTGCTGCTGGATAACAGAGTGCCCCTCATCTGCTGCTGGATAACAGAGTGCCCCTCATCTGCTGCTGGATAACAGAGTGCCCCACATCTGCTGCTGGATAACAGAGTGCCCCTCACCCTTCTGCTGCTAGATAACAGTGCCCCTCATCTGCTGCTGGATAACAGAGTGCCCCTCATCTGCTGCTGGATAACAGAGTGCCCCTCCCTCATCTGCTGCTGGATAACAGAGTGCCCCTCCCCCATCTGCTGCTGGATAACAGAGTGCCCCACATCTGCTGCTGGATAACAGAGTGCCCCTCCCCCATCCACTGCTGGATAACAGAGTGTCCCTCCATCTCCCCAGCTCTTCATGACGCTCACCTGTGCATTTTCATTAACGTGATTGTGACTCAGAAATTACCCCAGGCATATTATAGTATCTAAAATTTTCTATTTGGAGTAAGATATATTTGACATATTAACAGGTACCTTGGGTTTGTTTTTGGAAAGAATAGTTGTTAGAATTTCTAGCCACTTCCTCAGCTACATGACCTCACATGCACTGTTCAATAGCCAGGCAAGATGCTTAGATATCCCAGGGCCTTACGTCCTATATAATTCATGCGCGGAATGATCACACAATCTATGTGCATGTGTGCTGTAGCTACTTAAGCCCATATGTGTATGTGCTGGGGGAACCTATAAAAGTGGGTTCCACCTATTTCTCCCCCCTCTTCCTGCACGGTCATTCCATAGGCACATCCCTCTGTTCCCTTCTCTTAATAAACTCTTATAGTGGGTTTTGTTGTGCCTCCTGGATTCTCTTGTGTGGTAAACAGTGCCACTTAATAAATAACATTGCCCCACGTAATAAACAACAACAGTTAGAAACAATCTTCATCTTAAGTCAAAGATGACTTAAATGAAATATCTTTCAAATTCTTTCTTTAAAGGTGTAATGAAGGACTGCATGGCGAGTGACCGTGTCCTTCTGATGGGCTTCTGAAGTGTGAAGTCCTCTAAGAGAGTTATGAAGTCAATATTGACAGGGAAAAATAGGATTATATCTATTCTATCAAGCATATTGGCAAAATGTTTGTCAAATCTTTATTACTGGCAGTGCTAAAAAGACTATAATTTAATTTTCAGTTCCCTTGATGCAGTTCAGGAAATATCTTATACATGTGGTCACAGTCAGACACAGAGAGTATAATCTTAAAACACCTGCAGAATAACTGATTTGCCAAGTTCCACAAAGTACTTAACAAAATGTCTTCAAATTATTTACCATGTAATTATAAGATTATGGTAAAAGAGAAAGATGGAGAGAGAAAACATGATAAGAACAATTAATTATGAATCAATAACATGATCAAGGAGGTTACACTCTGAAATATTTAAAAAAACAAGTCTCCCAGTGTCTAGAAATGCAATAATAAATTTTTTTATGACTTTATTATTATTATTATTATTATTTTACAACACCATTCAGTTCAACATAATAGCCACAGAATCCCCTGTTCTCCCCCTCTCGCCCACCCCTCCCCCTAGCCCACCCCGCATTCCCACCTCCTCCAGATCAAGGTCTCCCCCAAGGACCGGGGTTGACCTGGTAGACTCAGTCCAGGCAGGTCCATTCCCCCCTCCCAGACCGAGCCAAGTGTCCCTGCATAAGTCCCAGGATTCAAACAGCCAACTTATGCAACGAGCCCAGGACCTGGCACCAATGCACAGCTGCCTCCCAAACAGATCAAGCCAAATGACTGTCTCATCCGTTCAGGGGGCCTGATCCAGTTGGGGGCCCCTCAGCCTTTGGTTCATAGATCCTGTGCTTCCATTCATTTGGTTATTTGTCCCGGTGCTTTATCCAACCTTGGTTTCAACAATTCTCGCTCATATAAACCCTCTTCTTACTCACTAATTAGACTCCCAGTGCTCCACCAGGGGCCCAGCCGTGGATGTCTGCCTTCAGATTCCTCAGTCCTTGGATGGGGTTTATGGCACCACTATCTGGGTGTCTGGCCATCCCATCACCAGAGTAGATCAGTTCCTGCCGTCTCGTGACCATTGCCAGCAGTCTTTTGAGGGGGTATCTTTGTGGATCTCCGTGGGCCTCCCTAGCTCTCTGCTTCCTCCCCTTCTCACCTTCTCATGTGGTCTTCATTTACCATGGTCTCCTATTCCTTGTTCTCCCTCTCTTTTCTTGATCCAGTTAGGATCTCCCACTCTTTCCTTCGACTGTCGCCCTTCATTGTTCCCACTCATGACCAGGCTATTCATGTAGATCTCGTCCATTTCTCCGTGTCTTTTTTTGGGGTCCCGTTTTCCAGGTAGCCTCACTGGTGATGTGAGTAGCAGTCTAGTCATCCTTGTTCCACATCTAGCATCTTCCTATGAGTGAGTACATACCATATTTGTCTTTCTGAGTCTGGGTTACCTCACTCAGGATGATTTTTTCTAGATCCATCCATTTGCCTGCAAACCGTGTGATGTCATTGTTTTTCTCTGCTGAGTAGTATTCCATTGTGTATATGTGCCACAATTTATTTATCCATTCTTCAGTTGAAGGGCATCTAGGTTGTTTCCAGGTATTGGCTATTACAAACAATGCTGATATGAACATAGCTGAGCAAGTGCTCTTGTGGTATGATTGAGCATTTCTTGGGTATATGCCCAGGAGTGGTATAGCTGGATCTTGGGGGAGATTGATTCCCAATTTTCTAAGAAAGCGCCATATTGATTTCCAGAGTGGTTGTACAAGCTTGCATTCCCACCAGCAGTGAAGGAGAGTTCCCCTAGTTCTACATCCTCTCCAGCATAAAGTGTCTTCAGTGTTTTTGATCTTAGCCACTCTGACAGGCGTAAGGTGGTATCTCAGAGTTGTCTTGATTTGCATTTCCCTGATGATTAGGGAAGTTGAGCAATTCCTTAAATGTCTTTCAGCCATTTGGGATTCCTCTGTTGAGAATTCTCTGTTTAGTTCTAAAGCCCATTTCTCAATTGGACTATTGGTCCTTTTGATGTCTAATTTCTTGAGTTCCTTATATATTCTGGATATCAGTCCTCTGTCAGATGTGGGGTTGGTGAAGATCTTTTCCCATTCTGTAGGCTGTCGCTTTGCCTTGTTGACCGTATCCTTTGCTCTACAAAAGCTTCTCAGTTTCAAGAGGTCCCATTGATTGATTGTTTGTCTCAGTGTCTGTGCTACTGGTTTTATATTTAGGAAGTGATCTCCTATGCCAAGGCGTTCAAGACTATTTCCTACTTTCTCTTCTAGCAGGTTCAGAGTAGCTGGATTTATGTTGAGGTCTTTGATCCACTTGGACTTAAGTTTTGTGCACGGTGACAGATATGGATCTATTTGCATCCTTCTACACTCTGATATCCAGTTATGCCAGCACCATTTGTTGAAGATGCTTTCTTTTTTCCATTGTATACTTTTGGCTTCTTTGTCAAAAATTATATGTCCATAGGTGTGTGGGTTAATGTCAGGGTCTTCAATTCGATTCCATTGGTCCACATGTCAGTTTTTATGCCAATACCAGGCTGTTTTTATTACTGTAGCTCTATAGTAGAGCTTGAAGTCGGGGATTGTGATGCCTCCAGAAGTTGTTTTATTGTACAGGTTTCTTTTAGCTATCCTGGGTTTTTTGTTTTTCCATATGAAGTTGAGTATTGTTCTTTCCAGATCTGTGAAGAATTGTGTTGGTATTTTGATGGGGATTGCATTGAATCTGTAAATTGCTTTTGGTAAGATTGCCATTTTTACTATGTTAACCCTGCCTATCCATGAGCATGGGAGATCTTTCCATTTTCTGAGATCTTCTTCAATTTCTTTTTTCAGGGACTTAAAGTTCTTGTCATATAGGTCCTTCACTTGCTTGGTTAGTGTTACCCCAAGGTATTTTATGTCATTTTTGGCTATTGTAAAGGGTGATGTATCACTAATTGCCTTCTCAGCTTCTTTGTCCATTGTATATAGGAGGGCTACTGATTTTTTTTGAGTTGATCTTGTATCCTGCTATGTTGCTGAAGGTGTTTATAAGCTTTATCAATTCCTGGGTGGAATCTTTGGGGTCACTCAAGTATACTATCATGTCGTCTGCAAATAGGGAAAGCTTGACTTCTTCCTTTCCAATTTGAATCCCCTTAATCTCCTTATGTTGTCTTATTGCTCTGGCTAGAACTTCAAGTACTATATTGAATAAGTATGGGGAGAGTGGACAGCCTTGTCTCGTTCCTGATTTGAGTGGAATTGCTTTGAGTTTCTCTCCATTTAATTTGATGTTGGCTGTTGGTTTGCTATATATTGCCTTTATTATGTTTAGGTATGTTCCCTGTATTCCTGATCGCTCCAAGACTTTTATCATGAAGGGGTGTTGGATTTTGTCAAATGCCTTTTCTGCATCTAGTGAGATGATCATGTGGTTTTTTTCTTTGAGTTTGTTTATATGGTGTATTACATTGATGGACTTTCATATGTTGAACCACCCTTGCATCCCTGGGATGAAGCCTACTTGATCATGGTGGATAATTGTTCTGATGTGTTCTTGGAGTCTGTTTGCCAGTATTTTATTGAGTATTTTTGCATCAATGTTCATGAGGGAGATCGGTCTGTAGTTCTCTTTCTTTGTTGCATCCTTGTTTGGTTTAGGAATCAGGGTAATTGTAGCCTCATAGAAGGAGTTTGGTAATGTTCCTTCTGTTTCTATTATGTGGAACAATTTAGAGAGTATTGGTATTAACTCTTCTTTGAAGATCTGGTAGAATTCTGCGCTGAAACCATCTGGTCCTGGGCTTTTTTTGGTTGGGAGACCTTTAATGACTGTTTCTATTTCCTTAGGGGTTATTGGACTATTTAAATAGTTTATCTGGTCTTGATTGAACTTAGGTATGTGGTATCTATCCAGAAAAATGTCCATTTCTTTTAGGTTTTCCAGTTTTGTGGAGTAGAGGTTTTTGAAATATGACCTTATAATTCTCTGGATTTCCTCAATGTCTGTTGTTATGTTCCCCTTTTCATTTCTGATTTTGTTGATTTGGATTCTCTCTCTCTGTCTTTTGGTTAGTTTGGATAAGGGCTTGTCTATCTTGTTGATTTTCTCAAAGAACCAACTCTTTGTTTCATTAATTTTTTGTATTATTCTCTTAGTTTCTAATTTATTAATTTCACCTCTCACTTTGATAATTTCCTGGCGTCTATTCTTCCTGGGAGACTTTGCTTCTTCTTGTTCTAGAGCTTTCAGATGTGCTGTTAATTCACTAGTGTGCGATTTCTCCAACTTCTTTATGTGGGCATTTAGTGCTATGAATTTCCCTCTTAACACTGCTTTCATAGTGTCCCATAAGTTTGGGTATGTGGTGTCTTCATTTTCATTGATCTCTAGGAAGTCTTTAATTTCTTTCTTTATTTCTTCCTTAACCCATTGGTGATTCAGTTGAGCATTATTCAGTTTCCATGAGGTTGTAGGTTTTCTGTAGTTTTTGTTGTTGTTGAAATCTAGCTTTAAACCATGGTGATCTGATAGAACACAGGAGGTTATTCTGATTGTTTTGTATCTGTTGAGATTTGCTTTGTGGCCAAGTATATGGTCGATTTTAGAGAAAGTTCCATGGGGTGCTGAGAAGAAAGTATATTCTTTCTTGTTAGGATGGAATGTTCTGTAGATATCTATTAGGTCCAATTGGGTCATGACATCAGTTAAGTCCTTTATTTCTCTGTTAAGTTTCGATTTGGGAGATCTGTCCAGTGGTGAAAGTGGGGAGTTGAGATCTCCCACTATTAATGTGTGGGGTTTTATATGTGGTTTAAGCCTTAGTAATGTTTCTTTTACATATGTGGGTGCCCTTGTGTTTGGGGCATATATGTTCAGAATTGAAACTTCATCTTGGTCGATCTTTCCTGTGACGAGGATGTAATGTCCTTCTTGATCTCTTTTGATTGATTTTAGTTTGAAGTCTATTTTGTTGGATATCAGGATGGCTACCCCTGCTTGTTTCTTAAGACCATTTGATTGAAAAGTCTTTTCCCAGCCTTTTATTCTTAGGTAGTGTCTATCTTTGAATTTGAGATGTGTTTCTTGTATGCAGCAGAAAGATGGGTCCTGCTTTCCTATCCATTCTGTAAGCCTATGTCTTTTTATAGGTGAATTAAGTCCATTGATATGAAGGGATATTAACGACCAGTGAGTTGGTATTCTTCACCTTCTTCTATCCCTATAATTCGTAGGTTTGGTCTTTTTATGGTGTCCCAGATTTCTTGGACATTTTGGTTCATGACTTTGTTGGCTTTAGTGTTTCCTTCGACTGATGGAACTATTTCTTCTACTGTATCTTCAATGCCAGAAATCCTCTCTTCCATCTCTTGCATTCTGTTGGTTATACTTGCATCCGAAGTTCCTGATCTTTTACTCAGGTTTTCTATTTCCAGCATTCCCTCTGTTTTTTTTTAAAAGGCAATTTGTGCTCTTAAAAAACACAATGAGTATTTGTTGGCTATGTGATTTAATAGCAAACTGTCTTCAAAAATTAGCGCATAAAACTTACCATTTGGTTTTGGTAGGCTGGTATGAGCCAGTTACCACACAATACTGCTTCAAAGCATAAAGCAGATCAAATTTTATCATAAACACAGTGTGGAAAGCCATTCTGAAGCTTAAGGAAGGGAGCAACTGTGTTCTACTTTTCATTTTCTGAAAGGGAGATTGGGTTGGAGAGGGATGACAGAGGAAATATGGACCGCATTAGAACTGCTGGGTCTGCTTTCTGAGGGCACCCTGATCTTGTGGAATAGGCCTTCAAATGACAGAAAACCACTTGTCTTTTTCTTCAATGAAAGCACTTAGATGTTTATAGGAAGCCCTGAGCAAAACACTGAACAAGGAAGGAGTGTCAAAAGGATTTGGGAGTAAGCTGAACCTCCAAAGCACAGCTCTGCCTTAAATCTAAGCAAGGTCATTAGCTAGTGACTAACTCAGCCTGTTAGAGCTACATCCAGAAAACAGGCCTACTCCCCTTTAAAATATTTAATTCTTCCTCATTTAGTTCACCTAGCATTGTGCATACTTCCTGCTTGTGGTCCCATTGCCCTGAAGGAATATTTCTTTCCTTGCCTATGTGCAATGCTAAGTGATTTCTCAGACACAAGCCATTTCTATGGCTTTTCTTTGGCAAGGCCAATTCTTCCTTAACATAGGTATTTGCCCTTGCCTCAGCAGTTCCATTTGCTTTATTTCAATCTCACACAATCTTTTTATGATGGGACAGTCAATATTTTTATCCATGAGATTTGATTCCTAATATTTGTGGAGATTTAAAAGTTTAGAATCGTCTGAAGTATTATATTTGAGCTATAAAATTCCAAGCACTGTTTTTCCCCAGTAAGGGTAATCTTTAATAATAGATCTTACCATTAATAATAGCTTATACTGGAATTCTTCAGGCTGAGATTTGGAGATTTTCAAAGATGAATATAGGCACTTACATTAATAGTTTTTGAAAAAAACACCTATACTCTAGACTTGCACATAAACTGTATCCTAAAGTTAACTTATCTGACAACTGATTTTCCAAACAGATCTTCCAACTTCCTTTCTGTTGATGACTGCTTTTCCCTTTTTCTAAAAGAAATGCATGCCTTTTACTTTCTGATAATATTATCATGGCATGTGGTCATGGCTATTGTGAGGGGTGCTGTTTCCCTGATTTCTTTCTCAGTCTGTTTGTCATTTGTATATATGAAAGCTACTGATTTGTTGTTGCTGTTGTTAATCTTGCGTCCAGCCATTTTGCTGAAGGTGTTTATCAGCTTTAAGAGTTCCATGGTAGAATTTTTGGGGTCACTTGTGTATGCTATCATATCATCTGAGAATCATGATATTTTTACTTCTTACTTGCCAATTTATACTCCCTTGATCTCCTTCAGTTGCCTTATTACTCTAGCTAGAATAGATATGGAGAGAGTAGGCAGCCTTTTCTTGTTTCTGATTTTAGTGGAATCACTTTGAGTTTCTCTCCATTAAATCTGATGTTAGCTATAGGCTTCCTGTAAATTGTCTTTATTATATTTAGGTATGTCCCTTGTATCCATGCTTTCTCTAAGACTTTCATGATGAAGGGGTATTGGATTTTGTCTTTTGGTCTTTTGACATTTAGGGAGATGGTCATGGTCATGTGGCTCTTTATCTTTCAGTTTGTTTCCATAGTAGATCATGTTATTTGGATTTTTGTATGTTGACCCATCCCTCCACCTCTGGGATGAATCCTAGTTGATCATGGTGGGTGATCTTTTTATATGTTTTTGAATTAAGGTTTGCAAATATTTTGTTGAGTAATTTTGCATCTATGTTCATAAGGGAAATTAGTCTGTTTTTGTCTCTCTTTGTTGAATCCTGGGTTTTCTTTTTTTTAACTTTTTAAAAATTTTGCTTGGAAGACTTTTAATGCCTGCTTCTATTTTACTAGTGTTTATAGGAATATTTAAATTGTTTATTTGATCTTGATTTCACTTAGATTTGTGATATCTATTGATAAAATTATTCATTTCTTTTATATTTTCCAAGTTGTGGAGTATAGGTTTTTAAAGTATGACTTAATTTTTTTTCACCGTATTTGTTTGAATGTCCCCCTATTAATTTCTGATTTTCTTTTTTTCTTTTCCTTTCTTTTTTTTTTTTTTTTTTGGTTTATCGAGACAGGGTTTCTCTATGTAGTTTTGGTGCCTGTCCTGGATCTCTCTCTGTAGATCAGATACCAGATTGGCCTTAAACTCACAGAGATCCACCTGGTTCTGCCTCCTGAGTGCTGGGATCAAATGTGTGCACCACTACTGCCTGGCCATTTCTGATTTTCTTAATTTGGATATTCTCTCTCCATATTTTAGTTAGTTTGGATAGGTATTTGTCTGTCTTGCTGATTTTCACAAAGAATCAACTCTTTGTTTCATTGATTCTTTGGTATTATTCTCCTTGTTTCTGTTTTACTGATGTCAGCCCTGAGTTGATTATTTCCTGCCCCCTACTCCTCTTGGTTGTACGCACTTCTTTTTGTTCTGGAGTTTTCAAGTGTGCTGTTAAGTTCTTATTATGAGATCTTTCCAATGTTTTTGAAGTAAACTCCCGATGCTATGAAGTTTCTTCTTAGTACCACTTTCATTGTTTCCTGTAAATTTGGGTACATTGTACATTCATTTTCATTGAATTCTAAAATGTCCTTAATTCTTTTTTCATTACTGTCTTGACCCATTTTTCATTTAGTAGAGAATTGTTCAGTTAACATGAGTTCATAGGCTCTCTGTTGTCTCTATTGTTGATAATATCCATGTTGATTTAATCCATGGTGGTCTGGAAGAATACAGGGAATTATTTCAGTTTTTTTGTATCTGTTGAGACTTGCTTTGTGACTGAGTATATAGCCAGTTTTGGAGAAAGTTCTGTAAGATGCTGAGAAGAAGTATATTCTTTTGAGTTTTGGGGAAATTTCTGTAGGTACCTGTTCGGTCCATTTGCTTTATTTTTATTTAATTTTTTAAAACTTTTTTGTTGATTCTTTGGGAATTTCATATCATGCAACCAATACCACTCATTTACCAGTCCTTCCATATCTGCCCTCCACCCTTGTAAGCTCCCACCATAAACAAAAACAATAACAATAACAATAACAACAACAACAAAGTCTTACTGACCTCTCCAGGAGGACCTGTTACTCCAGTTCTGCTGTGCATGTCCCTTTTTTATTCCATTGTCTTTACCTCTTTTCCATCACATATTTGTCCATCACAGTGGCATTGGAAGCTGTAGTGTGTCATGCAGTATATCCTTTTGCCCAAATGCTTCACTTGCAAAGGTTCATTGCATTGAGTCATTTGTCTGGTCCAAGGCCTCTGGCTTCTGCCATACCATTAACACTATACCTTCACCAAGAGAGACTCTTCTTGGTTATCCTGCCTTAAGTCAGACAGATCCTGTGGCTATGATTGATAAGCCTTTTCATCCAGTCCAGTAGTTCATAGCTGGGGTAGATATTGGGGTGGGCTAATTCTAGGCCTTGGATCTGGACCTGGGTGGTAGCTCAGTTTGTCAGCTTACCATCTCTCCTATGCCCACACCACCACCAGCTGGCTTTCCCAAGCAGCCCAGGATATCACCATGGTTTCAAATGGCAGCCCAGACCACAGACATCCACATGGCCTTTGATGATAATGCATGCCACAGACATAAACACAGACTCCAGCTGTGATAGAGCCACAGATCCAGACATGGTCCTTAGAGGCAGCACAAGCCCAGGCATCACCATGTCATCACCACCAGACATCACTACCTAAGGTGGTAGCACCGGCCTCTCTCATCAGTCTGTTCCTCACAGCCATCATGTCTCTAGTTCTGCCTCTCTTCATAGTGCACAAACCTCTACACTTCTCTTTTTCTCCCCTCCACCATATACTCATCATAGTGGTGCCTGGCTGTGCAGGCCAGACTCTGGCAATCTAATTGCCACCTGTGCCATAAGGCAATTGAGCAGGCCTCTGACCCATTTGTTTTATAAAGTCTGTTACTGCCAATATTTCTGTGTTTAGTTTTTGTTTGAATGACCTGTCCATTGGTGAAAGTCTCCCACCATCAATGTGGGAGGGTTAATGTGTGATTTAAGCTTTAGTTATGTTTCTTTTACAAATGTGGCTGCCCTTGCATTGGGGCATCAATGTTAAGAATTGAAAAATCATCTTGCTGGATTTTTCCTTTGATAAGTATGAAGTGTCCTTCCCTGTCTTTTTCTGTATTAGACATTAAAATGGCCATACCAGCTTGTGAGTATATTTGCTTCGAAAATCTTTTCCTAACCCCTTACTCCTCAATAATGTCTATCTTTTATGGTGAGGTATGTTTCTTGTATGCAGCAGAAGGATGGATCTTGTTTTTATATCTATTCTGTTAAGCTGCGTCTTTTTATTGGTTAATTAAGTTGATTGATATTGAGTGACATCTATAACCAATGACCAATAATTCCTTTTTTCTTACTGTTGGTAGTGGTGGTATATGGTGTGTGTGTGTGTGTGTGTGTGTGTGTGAGAGAGAGAGAGAGAGAGAGAGAGAGAGAGAGAGAGAGAGAGAGAGAGAGAGAGGGAGGGAGAGACAGAGACAGAGAGACAGAGACAGAGACAGAGAGAGACAGAGACAGAGAGACAGAGACAGAGACAGAGAGAGAGAGAGAAAGAGAGAGAGGATTCCCTTCTTTTGGTTTTGCTGGTGTAATATTAATTTTCTGTATTTTTGTGGGTGTATTTAACCTCGAAGGAGTTGGATTTAACCTCCTAAAGGTGGGAGATTTCCTTCTAGCACCTTCTGTAGGGTTGAATTTGTAGATACTGTTTAAATTTGACCCGATCATGGAATATTTTTTTCCATCCATGTTGACTGAATGTATTGCTAGATTTTAGTAGTCTTACTGGTACCTGTAGTCTCTTAGAATCTGCAACACTTACATCCAAGCCCTTCTGGATTTTATAGTCTCCATTGAGAAGTCAGGTGTATTTCTATTAGGTTTGCCTTTGTGTTATTTGATCTTTTTCCCTTGCAGCTTTTGATATTCTTTCTTTGTTCTGTATGTGTAGTATTTTGATTCTTCTGTGAAGGTGACTTTCTTTTCTGATCCAATCTGTTTGGTGTTCTGTAAGCTTTTTGTACCTTTATAAGCATCTCCATTTTTTAGGCTAGTAAATTTTTCTTCTATGATTTTGCTGAAAATATTTTCTAGGCCTTTGATCTGGAATTCTTCTCCTTCCTCTATTCCTATTATCCTTAGGATTGTTGTTTTTATATTGTCACAGATTTCTTTGATGTTTTGTGTCAGGAATTATTTAGATTTAACATTTTTTTTGACTACTGTATCCATTTTTTTCTATCATATCTTCAATGCCTGAGATTTTTGTCTTCCATCTCTTGTATTCTGTTGGTAAAGCTTGCCTTTGTAGTAACTGTTAGAATTCCTACATTTTTAAATTCCAGAATTCCCTTAGTTTGTGTTTTCTTTATTATTTCTTCTTTCATTTTCAGTTCTTGAACAGTTTTACTACTTTGTTTCAACTGATTTTTTTTCTTGAGTTTCTTTAAGGGATTTATTCATTTTGTCCAATTGTTTATGTTTTCCTGAATTTCTTTAATGCATTTATTCATTTCTTTTTTAAGAACCTCTATCATCTTCCTATAGATGGTTTTAAGGGCCTGTTTTCTTTTTTGTTTGTTTTGTTTTGTTTGTTGTTGTTTTCTGCTTCAGTTATGTTTGAATGTTCAGTCCCTTATGGAATAAAATAGCTGGGCTCTAGTAGGGATGTATTGTCCTGGTTGTTAGTGATTGTGTTTGTTTTTTCTTAGGTTTCTAGGCTTTCTTTGAGGGATTTACTCATTTTCTCTAATTTTCTTTTTTGTTTTTTTTTCTGGATTTCTTTAAGGGGTTTAATTATTTCCTCTTTAAGAACCACTATCATCTTCATAAAATTTTGAAGTCTCTTTCTTGTGCTTCAGCTGTATTGGAATATAGGCTCTGGTGTGACATATATATAGCCCTGGCTGCTGTTGATTGTGTTCTTATGCTAGAGTCTAGAAATCTGGGTTTGGGGTGAATATATATATATATATTTGAGGTCTATGTGCTAATAACTGAGTTTGTCTTTGTTGGATGGTTGGATGGGTGTGTTGTTCTTTGGTTTCTATTTCCCCTCTAGTTTTCTGGCCAGTGTGGTCTGTGGCCACAACTAAGCCAGTTAAGTTGAAATCACTTGCTAATCTTTCATTTATACTGACAATGAGTTTTCTCTGAGTTCGTATTTTATCCCATTGCACCAGTTGTGAAATGTTATGAAGAAGGATTTTGTTTTCTTGACATGGGAAGGGAATGTTCATGAAGTGCAATTAGTCCATTAAAATTTATGCACCTTATTGGATGATTGTATAGAATCCTCATCACTGCTCTAGAGCTTACTGGTTCTCCTTCTCAAACATACATGCCTTAGTTAACTTCCCACTGCTATTAGAAAAGAAAAGGCCAGGAATCCTATGTAAATAGAAGTCCTTTTAGTTGACATTTAAAGCGATTGAGATGATCACAAGCACAATGCATCTCTGCTCAGCATCTGGTAATGGACTTCTTACTGCATCATAACAGAGAAAATCAGACAAGGACTGTGCATTTCTGTGACAAAGACACCTCAGTGGTTCCTCCATTCATGAAAACTCCCCCCCCCCAAAGTCTTCCTTTTCCAGAATATTAGGCTGGTTGCTCTCTAACACATAGACTTTCCAGAGACATATTACAAACCAACATAATGCCAATGTTTCTTCTTCTTCTTCCTTCTCTTCTTCTTCTTCTTTTCCTCCTTCTTGTTAATGTTTGTTTTGTTTCTATCTGAATATTTTTGATCAAATTGTCTCTCTCTACCTGGATTTCTTCCACAGGGTGCTCAGCACTGTGAAAATTGTACCACAGCCCAGGGCAAATGAGTCTTGAGTACTGCAGTGCCTCCTTCATGGAGTGTATTGATGCTTGAGAGTTGTTTACAGAATGCTGTTAGTGACTCACATCATGATTTCTTGAGAAAGGAGACTCAGCACAGCTCACCTTTAGATCAGTGTTTGTTGAAGGGTTAGAATGATACAGTCTTATTTCATCGGTGTTATAAAGCAAAAATTTAGAGTGTTGCTCTTTATATTTTCCCTTTGTTTTTATTTCATTAGCCAAAGATTAGTAACATTCTTAGCAAAGACCTTTCTATTTGGGTACCCAGTTCAAACATTTGATGTACAGCATAATTGGTTACTATCTCACTATATTCCCATCTCAAGTATCTGATTCAATTTGTGTTTATAGAAGTCATGTTATATTAAATTTTTCACTCTGGGGTGCCTTCATGGAAAGCTCTGGAACTTTGGCTTTGGGGGACCCTGTTTCTCTATTCTGACTAATTCTCTCTCCAAGATGAATGACTAAGGATTTGACCTCAAAGCCTTAGATCTTGAACATAAATAACTTAAAAAAAATCTGTCCAAATAAGTTTGGTTCTAGTAAGACATAATCTGCAAACTTTTTGTAAGAAGGGATCATTCCTTCATAACATTGTTCCTTACATCAGGATTTGTCTTTTCTAAGAAATTAACATTTAATAAAGTTATTTAGATTGAGACTCTTTCCCTTTTTGGCTAAGGAATGTAAATAGGCAGCATTTTGCCTGAGTAAGATGGAAAAAAATCAGTATTCAGGAATGATCATTATACATGCTGCTCAGTGTTTCACCAGAATCTACCTCAGTAACTGACAGTTCCATCTGTAACCTTTTCAAAAACACCTATTCAAGATATTTACTGCTCAAATATGCAAGTTGGTTCTGGTATTACATGCTCTCTATAGCTTTTTCAATCTTTTTGCTCCCATGTAAGATTTTTTATTGAAGTTTCAGGACATCCTTGGTGCCACAATTTTATTTTAAAAATAAAATTGTAATGTCTTTAGATTGTCAGGGCAGGAAACTGAGATCTTATGCTAATTCAAAATTTTTATGTGATCATAAATCTACCCTATTGTGGAGTTTTGATTTTATAATATATTGTAACCTTTTCCTTTCTTACTTCTTCTCCTCCTCCAAGGAGGTATATGTGCATGCACTGACTTCACTTTGCTTAGAGAAATCATGCTACTGTTAATTTCATAAAAACCCTGGAACTCATGTCATTCATTAGTGACATATGTGTGAATTAAAAGAATGACTTTATCAGTTCCTGGGTGGAATCTTTGGGGTTACTCAAGTATACTATCATGTCGTCTGCAAATAGTGAAAGCTTGACTTCTTCCTTTCCAATTTGTATCCCCTTAATCTCCTTATGTTGTCTTATTGCTCTGGCTAGAACTTCAAGTACTATATTGAATAAGTATGAGGAGAGCGGACAGCCTTGCCTCGTTCCTGATTTTAGTGGATTGCTTTGAGTTTCTCTCCATTTAATTTGATGTTGGCTGTTGGTTTGCTGTATATTGCCTTTATTATGTTTAGCTATGTTCCCTGCATTCCTGATCGCTCCAAGACTTTTATCATGAAGGGGTGTTGGATTTTGTCAAATGCCTTTTCTGTATCTAGTGAGATGATCATGTGGTTTTTTTCTTTGAGTTTTTTTTATATGGTGTATTACATTGATGGACTTTCGTATGTTGAACCATCCATCGCTGGGATGAAGCCTACTTGATCATGGTGGATAATTGTTCTGATGTGTTCTTGGAGTTTGTTTGCCAGTATTTTATTGCGTATTTTTGCATCAATGTTCATGAGGGAGATCGGTCTGTAGTTCTCTTTCTTTGTTGCATCCTTGTTTGGTTTAGGAATCAGGGTAATTGTAGCCTCATAGAAGGAGTTTGGTAATGTTCCTTCTGTTTCTATTATGTGGAACAATTTAGAGAGTATTGGTATTAACTCTTCTTTGAAGATCTGGTAGAATTCTGCGCTGAAACCATCTGGTCCTGGGCTTTTTTTGGTTGGGAGACCTTTAATGACTGTTTCTATTTCCTTAGGGGTTATTGGACTATTTAAATAGTTTATCTAGTCTTGATTTAACTTAGGTATGTGGTACCTATCCAGAAAAATGTCCATTTCTTTTAGGTTTTTCAGTTTTGTGGAGTAGAGGTTTTTGAAATATGACCTTATAATTCTCTGGATTTCCTCAATGTCTGTTGTTATGTCCCCCTTTTCATTTCTGATTTTGTTGATTTGGATTCTCTCTCTCTGTCTTTTGGTTAGTTTGGATGAGGGCTTGTCTATCTTGTTGATTTTTCTCAAAGAACCAACTCTTTGTTTCATTAATTTTTTGTATTATTCTCTTAGTTTCTAATTTATTAATTTCACCTCTCACTTTGATAATTTCTTGGCTTCTATTCTTCCTGAGAGACTTTGCTTCTTCTTGTTCTAAAGCTTTCAGGTGTGCTGTTAAGTCACTAGTGTGGGATTTCTCCAACTTCTTTATGTGGGCATTTAGTGCTATGAATTTCCCTCTTAGCACTGCTTTCATAGTGTCCCATAAGTTTGGGTATGTGGTGTCTTCATTTTCATTGGTCTCTAGGAAGTCTTTAATTTCTTTCTTAATTTCTTCCTTAACCCATTGGTGATTCAGTTGAGCATTATTCAGTTTCCATGAGATTGTAGGTTTTCTGTAGTTTTTGTTGTTGTTGAAATCTAACTTTAAACCATGGTGGTCTGATACAACACAGGAGGTTATTCCAATTGTGTTGTATCTGTTGAGATTTGCTTTGTGGCCAAGTATATGGTAGATTTTAGAGAAAGTTCCATGGGGTGCTGAGAAGAAGATATATTCTTTCTTGTTAGGATGGAATGTTCTATAGATATTTATTAGGTCCAATTGGGTCATGACATCAGTTAAGTCCTTTATTTCTCTGCTAAGTTTCGATTTGGGAGATCTGTCCAGTGGTGAAAGTGGGGAGTTGAGATCTCCCACTATTAATGTGTGGGGTTTTATATGTGGTTTAAGCTTTAGTAATGTTTCTTTTACATATGTGGGTGCCCTTGTGTTTGGGGCATAAATGTTCAGAATTGAAACTTCATCTTGGTGGTTCATTCCTGTGATGAGGATGTAATGCCCTTCTTGATCTCTTTTGATTGATTTTAGTTTGAAGTCTATTTTGTTGGATATCAGGATGGCTACACCTGCTTGTTTCTTAAGACCATTTGATTGGAACATCTTTTCCCAGCCTTTTATTCTTAGGTAGTGTCTGTCTTTGAATTTGAGATGTGTTTCTTGTATGCAGCAGAAAGATGGGTCCTGCTTTCGTATCCATTCTGTAAGCCTATGTCTTTTTATAGGTGAATTAAGTCCATTGATATGAAGGGATATTAACGACCAGTGATTGTTCATCCCTGTTATTTTTGGTGGTAGTGTGTGTGTACTTCTCTTCTTTGGGGTTTACTGTTCTGGCTTTATCTATTGCCTGTGTTTTCGAGTGTGTATCTGACTTCCTTCGGTTGGAATTTTCCTTCTAGTGCTTTCTGTAGGGCTGGGTTTGTGGATAGGTATTGTTTAAATCTGGCTTTGTCTTCAAATGTCTTGTTCCTTCCGTCTATTATGATTGAAAGTTTTGCTGGGTATATTAGTCTGGGCTGACATCCATGGTCTCATAGTGTCTGCATTACATCTGTCCAGGTCCTTCTGGCTTTCAAAGTCTCCATTGAGAAATCTGGTGTTATTCTGATGGGTTTACCTTTATAGGTCACTTGGCCTTTTTCCTTTTCTGCTCTTAATATTCTTTCTTTATTCTGTACATTTAGTTGTTTAATTATTATATGTCGAGGGGACTTTTCTGGGGGGTCTATTCTGTTTGGTGTTCTATAGTCTTCTTGTATCTTCATAGGCATTTCCTTCTTTAAGTTGGGAAGGTTTTCTTCTATAATTTTGTTGAATATATTTTCTGTGCCTTTGAGTTGGTATTCTTCACCTTCTTCTATCCCTATAATTCGTAGGTTTGGTCTTTTCATGGTGTCCCAAATTTCTTGGACATTTTGGTTCATGACTTTGTTGGCTTTAGTGTTTCCTTCGACTGATGAAACTATTTCTTCTACTGTATCTTCAATGCCAGAGATTCTCTCTTCCATCTCTTGCATTCTGTTGGTTATACTTGCATCTGAAGTTCCCGATCTTTTATTCAGGTTTTCTATTTCCAGCATTCCCTCTGTTTGCTCTGTTTGTGTCTTCTTTATTTTTTCAATTTCCCTTTTCAGGTCTTGGACTGTTTCCTTTATTTGTTTCATTGCTTTTTCATGATTTTCTTTCAGTACTTTATTGTTTTCTTCCTGTACTTTATTGTTTTCTTTCAGGACTTTATTGTTTTCTTCCAGGACTTTATTGTTTTCTTGCAGGACTTTATTGTTTTCTTCCAGGACTTTATTGTTTTCTTGCAGGACTTTATTGTTTTCTTCTAATTTGTTTGCCCTTTCCTCTAGTTTTTTACAGCGTTCTTCCAATTTTCTTGTCTTTTCCTCTACACAAGCCTCTAACATCTTCATGATGTTACTCATAAGGCTACTTTTTTCTGCTTCTTCCAATTTTCGATGTTCAGGTCTAGATGTTGGAGGCAGGCTAGGTTCTGGTGATGCTGTATTGCTCTTCATTTTGTTGTATGTACTTCTGCCTTGACGTCTACCCATCTCCTTGTGGTTCCTTCTTGGTCTTATCAGTGTACTTGGTTCAGAAAAAGCTGACAGATTCAGGAAGTCTCTCTCTCTTGTCCAGATGGGAGTTCTCTTGTCCAAATGGGGAACTCCGGGGCAGGATGGAAGCTCTTATCTACACCGGAAGTCTCTGGTCCAGAGGGAGGTTGGGAGCAGGATGGGAGCTGGGGGCCAGTCTCTAAGTCTCAGGAGCTGGGGTCTCAGACAGATGGGCGTGGGGGCAGGGCATGGCGATTGCAGGGGCTGCCAGGGGGGGCTTGGAAAAGGGGATCCCTCATGGTGGGGCTAAAGGGGACCTGCCTGGTGGCCATAAACTGGGGCCAAGTTGGGCAGGTCTTCCCGGAGTGGCTGGTGCCCAGGGATGGGTTCCGGGTTGGGCCCGGATACTCACCTCTGGTTCAGAAGGGAAGTCGGGGGCAGGATGGGAGCTGGGGGCCAGTCTCTAAGTCTCAGGAAGTGGCTGAGGTCTCGGGCAGATGGGCGTGGGGGCAGGGCGTGGAGATTGCTGGGTCTGCCGGGGGCTTGGAAAGGGGAATCCCTCCCAGTGGGGCTAGAAGGGGACCTGCCCGGTGGCCAGAACCTGGGGCCAAGTTGGGCAGGTCTTCCCGGAGTGGCTGGTGCCCAGGGATGGGGATGATTTGCTTTTAGATTCTACTGTAGTTGTGGCCCCATTAGAAAAGTCAGTGTGGGTAGGTTTTCTGTTTCTATGATTTTTGATGCTAGCAAATGAATGAATGAGAGTTACACCAAGGGCTTGTGCCAGCCTGTACTCAACACCAAGGAAAGATTTACAGATTCATAGGGACTCAGAGATTCTCTTTGGCTGTAGAGAGATTAAAGACCAGCAATGAATTTGATAGTGTCCCATGCTGATGGAGTCTGTGGTATATCTTAGCTCCTGAGGCAAGGCAGTGGTTAGGCTCTGGAATGTTGCCTAGAAGAGTTCCAAGTTAATCCCTAAGGCTAGTTTTGATCCTTCCCAAATGTCCTTTTCCTTTTAATTCATTTATGTTGCAATTACATTAGCATCAATTTCTGTTACTTAAAATTTAGAATATACTCTGGACCATCTTACAGAACAGCAGCCACAGCCAGGTCTCAGCAACTGCTTGGTATTTTTAGGAGTCCACTAGAAGGGCTTTCAACCAATCAGAGCAACATATTCACAACATACAGAACACCCCACAGCAGAAATGAATTGCATTTTAATTCTAGGTTAATATTCACAATGATGAGGATACTAAAAAGAAAAAGCTGAAGGAAGACCTAATTAAAAGAAATCATGTTTGAACAATGTGATATGAAAGGAAACTTTAGCTCAGAACCAAAGAATCTTTCAATGGAATATTCCTTGGGTTGGTGACTTTGAGTGAACTGATTAATAATTGTCTCTTCATCTCTACAAGATGGACAATACCAGCTGCAAAGTCAATTTCACAGGGCTGTCAGGAGAGATAGGATCACATATAAGGCAAACAAATTAAAGTATGATTAAGACAATCTGATTATTGTTGTTCCATTTATAGTGTATAAGAAGTAAGTAGCAGGCACTGATCACTTTGCTACTGTATGAGTTCACAGAATCATTCACAAAAGACCTAGTCTTTTAATACAGGTGTAGGCTTAGCACAGTGAGAAAGGACAGCCTTGCTTTCAGATGGGCCTGGGAGTTATTCTTGATTTTTCAGGTGTGATTACTGCAAGTAACTCAAGCCCTCTAAGCATAAGCCTTCCACAAAAACAGAATAGCATACAATAGAAATGCTATATTGATTTCCGGAATGATACAAAAGTAACAGTACGTAGTTTGTTTGTGTATAATTACATTATTATGGTTAATTTGGTATATGTGGGCTCTATCAATAATTTGTTGGCTATGTAACACAGGTAAGTCCATATACCCATATGAATTGAGTTTTCTCATTTAAAATGGGATTCATAACTGAAGCTGTCTCTGTTTTTAAAGACTTAAATGCCTAAACATTGTAAAGCACATAAGATGCAGCCCGAGCGTCAGGAAGCTATCAGTAACTATCAGCTATACTTGTTTAGGCTGAGCAGAGTATGCATGATAAAACTAAATCATGACAAGCTCAATACATTTCTTTGGGCCATGGATAGAATGTACATGCATCATTAAACTATGTAGGTTATGCTTTGTAAGAATCTGATATGTAAATTGAGTTCAATGTAGAGGCAAAAATATGGCTAAAACATAACAAACAGAAACAAGTGAATAATAAATTGCTTATTCATTACTCATGTCTTCTTGAGTGTTTTTAACCTTTTTAGACTTAAATATTTCTCTCAGTATCCTCTGTATAACTGGCTTAATGGCCATACATTCCTTAAAAGTAATCTGTTTTTATTATGGAAAGTTTTTCTACTTTTTTTCAATTATAACTGATAATGTTGTTGGGTATACCAGTCCAGGCTGGTGTCTGTGGTCTTTCATAACTTGTAGAACATTGACCTTAGGCTTTCTGGTTTTCAAATTATCCAGTGAAAAACCAACTGTCATTCTGAAGGGCCTGCCTTTATAAGCAACTTGATCTTTTCTCTCTTGAAAGTTTCAATATCTTTTCTTTGTTCTGTACATCCAGTGACTTGTGATTATGTTATTTGGGGAGTTTATTTTCTGTCCATTTGGTGCTTTGTATGCCTTTTGCATTTTTATAGGCACCTCTTTTCTTAGATTAGGGAATTTTCTTCCATGATTTTGTTGAAAATATTTTCTATGCCTTTGATGTGGTTTTATTTCAATTTTCTTTTCTTCAGAGAGTATAACTTTTTATTAAATTCTATTTTCATATCCTAAATTGTTTTGTTGAATTGTTTATGCTTTTTGAGATCTTCATTACAACACTTATTTATATTTTTTTTAAATTCCTTGATCATACTTACTATTGCTGCTCTGAAGTTATCATCTTACCTGTTATCTAAGTTGCTTTTCTCTGGGAACATTACTATGGTAGTAATGATTTTTGGATGAGATAATAACCTTGCTTATTCATGCTGTATTTTTTACAAAGGAACCTAGGTATCTAGAACTAGGTTGCTGGTTTCATTTCTTGGTATAGATATCTGATTGCTCCTATGTTGAGTGGGTGTTTGAATTTCTGTTTGCTGCTGCCCCAATTTGTCAGGCCATATATTAACTGGATGGAACTTAGAGTTCAGTCTTGGGTAACTCATTGTTCTTGTTCAAGGGAGGTATCACAAATGATCTTGGCTTAGCTAGGGCTACATGATGTTTCTGATCCCTGGAACTGACTTTTTGTAGAGGTAGAAGACTCTCATAGTCTGGGGAAGTGTTTGATACTTGTCTTCAGGAGGCATAGATGGAGTCTGGGGTCTCTACCTAGGGAGAAGGGGCTTTGCATGTGATGAGAAAATACAGTCCTCAAGTGAACAGTATGGGTAGACAGGGTTGTCAGTGAGAAACTATTGGCCTGACTTGGAAAAGAGGGGTGAGTGAAGAGATAAGCAGTCATAGGACTCAGGGTCCTCCTTAGACTGGAAGCTGTAGTGAATAGGTTGAGTTGGCAGGAGCGATATGGGGTCCTTAACTATACAGCTTGTTTTGTCTTTGAGGTGGGGTCTTACTTTAGGCACCAGGCCTGGAACTTTTGTCAGCCTTTAGAATGCTATGATTACAGGTACAAATCACCATATCCAGATACCTTTGGTCACCTCTTTTTCTAATCTCCTATTTACTGAATCTTCCTCTTTAGTCATACCTTACATCTGGTGCTGATTTATTTTCCAAAGCCACACTACTGGTGGAACATGGTCTTTTCAGCTGTCAATGTTTTATTTAATTTTTTTCATTACAGTAGTTGAAACTGTTTTATTTTAGCTTGAGTTTGTTTTAATAGTAACAGTCATTTTCATATAACTGTCTACTGTGCTTCTTTGTAAATGATATAACTTTTGCTTATTTTTCTATAGGGATGCTTTGCTATTATGATATTACCTTATGTATCATTACCAGTTATGGTATTACCTTATGTACCATTACAAATTAAATGTTACTAATATTTTAGTAGCTAATATGTACTTGTGCAAGTCCCCTTTAACTTCATGTAAGTTAAGTATACACATAAACACTTATTATTTCAGCATTATATTCATCATGTATTTATTTTAAAAAATATCCATTTGTTTTGAAAATATTTCCCATCTGAGAATCAGAAAATCTAGTAACTTTTTTTCATTTTTAATCATAGAAATATGGGTTTGGGAGCATACACATGCGGACTTTCTTCTCTCAGAGATAGTTGTGTATCTTCACTTATTTTCCAGTTTCAGATAAAATTCAGTTCATTACCACTACATAATTTTATGTTCTTCTTAATTTATTTAATATTATATCACAATCTTTTTCTTTCCACATAGTCTTTGAAAGTTTGACCACATGGCTTACTTTTATGGACCACATTATGTTGATTTTATTAACTATGCTCCCTGGTGTTTCTCAGTATTATTACAAATAGTTTTAAATAGAATCATTGCCATTATGTAGCACTGAGCTGCTGAACAGGGCTGTCCACATGAGAAGAGCTGCTGATCATGCTGCTTTGGCTCTTGTGATCCATGATGAGATATGGATGCACACTTTGTTATTTGAATCCATTCCTGTTGAAACTGGGGAATGGATTTGGGGAGACAATAATCTTCTTTTTCACAAAATAAAATAAAAACACTCTGGACATCCGATGTTGCAAAAACTATTGCATTATTTACCAAGACTCTCTGAAGAATACAAACCACATAAACTATAACTTGTCTAATGATTCAGTACTTAATGAACTCAGTATAAAGTGTTCCAATGTAGTACATGGTCTCAGTTTCAGATTGCATTTCTTCTTTCATAATGCAACAAATATGACGGTTGGGTAAATATATTAAAATAACATGATACAGATAAATATACCCAAACAGCAAAATCTAGTAAAACTAACAGACAATTTAAAAATAGTTACTGGGCTGCAAAGATGGATCAGTGGCTAGATAGGCATGAATATATGAGTTCAAATCCCTCAAACTAACATAAAGCTGGATGCCACTGCATACATCTGTAACCTCAGCCACCTCTCCACCTCCTGCTCTCCCTCCCATCAAAAGGAGAGAAGGAAATAGTATAATCTCCTGGAATATCATGGGCTAGCTACCTTGGCTTATGTGGTACTGAACAACAAGATACCTTGCCTTAAGCAAGATGGAAAGGATTACTGAACTGCAAAGCTGTCCTCTGACTTCCATGTGCATGCACTGGTTACACATTCAGGCACACACAAGTCACACACATACACACAGGTTAAAATGATGCTGATGACAATAATAATAATAATAATAATAATAGTAATAGTAATAGCAATTACTACTATTTTCAGACTGAACTGAGTGACATTTGGTGGTCCTGGATGTCTGTTGCTCAAAAATGGGAAGGTGAGTGAACAGGGAGCACAGAGTTTCTAGATTCAGTGATGGGAGGAAGGAGTATCTAGATTTTGGTTGCTGGGACATAGTCTATCCTCAAAAGTAGAAAATGGAAAATGGGGGCTGTAATAAAACTTGTTTATTGTAGGTCTGGGGAACATTCTCACAGGGGAGATTGGATGTATCTCTTCTCTTTGAGAACTAGGAAGCCAACACACTGTAAAGCAGCAGGAGCCAGACTGCAGCAGACAGGGGACAGGTCATGGTTTCTGAGAGAGCAAATGCCAATCCTGTGACTATGCAAGTTTTGACTGAAAAGGGGAAAGCGGAGGGAAGCAGAAACACACAGGCATGAATACACAAAAGCCCGGGGTAGGGAGAACAAGACTGCTAACATTTGTGTAAAAGATCTGGGGGGAAAAAAACCTTCAGGAATCTTTGCTGGAGTGATTGGTAACTGTCTGAAGCTTAGAAAAGAAAGCAATTGGCCACACCACCTGTGATTCTGAACCAGGCTGATGATAGTGTGAGACCATGCTAATCATACCACATGGCCCACTAGCCAAAACCAAGCTGGTGAGATCCCAAGGTCCCTCTACTCATAACACACAGGAAGCACACAAATGACTTTAAGGGAAACACCCTCTTTGCAGAGCTAGCAGATACACTGCAACCAACACATCAAACCTCCAATTTTAACTCCATAAAGATCAGCATAGCACCAGCTAACTAAATTGAATGCCATAGACAGTGTTCCAAACATGACACAAATTGGGAAAACATAAATAAAAAACAATGTAATTTATACTCCCTGAAATACAAAGGAACAATTTTCACAGATCCTCAGCTGCTGCCATTAGAACAACTAGCACAAGGATTTCAGAGTCTTTGATGTATGTTTTTAAAAATAGATATATAAATTAATTAATGAGGTCAAGTTACCTCTAGCTACTTGGGTAGCTAAAAAACTGAGAGGACCATAAAAGAGAAATACTTTAACTGTCTGCATTCTTTAGTTTTCTTGTTGCTGTGGCAGAAATGATCTAAAAGAGTAAGGAGGTTTATTTTGATTCACTGTATTATCATTCATTCATCTTGGAGAGGAAGATGTGGTAGTATGAACCTTCAGTTTGTGGTGACGGATTCCTCATATCTGGGCAGATTGGCAAAGCACTGAACTCTGAAGCAAAGTCAGGGTATCATCTCCAAGGCCCCCGCCCAGGAGACACTCTCCCTAGCCAGGCCACTGCTCTGGAGCTTCAGTAGCTTCCTGAAACAGCACCACCAGCTGAGGAGAAAGTAACACATAGCATTCAAACCATAGTTACAAAAGACTTAATATACTTTAGAACAATGGTAATTTTTAGGGCAAAACAATCAGGACTGGGGTTAGTGATGAAATTGATAGCAGATAATTTTCATGTTTGTATTTCATGAAGTACATGCATTTGAAGCTTGAAAATCCTTCCTAGAAGCTGAATTGGATTATCTAGCCCACAAACACATTTTATTATTTTAAAGTGTATAGCCTGTTACTAGGAATATTGCTCAGTGGTATGGTGTTTACCTAGCATGTACAAGGCCTTGGTTTCCATGCCTATCCTGGAGAAGAAACATGGATAATCTTTTGGGTTTTAAGATATTCTCAGGATTGTTTAATAAGCAGTATTTGTCATCCTTAAATAAACCTAGTAAGTCTGTCAGCTGTCATCATCCATCCCCTCTCCTCTTCTATTGTGACTTCACTTGCTTATTTTGAATATCTCTCATCAATGAATTGTGGCCATTTACAACCATTCTCTAATGAAGCACATTTTTTCCATGTCTATCCAAAATGTACATTGTACCAGTATTTCCTTGTTTTTGTTGCTAAAATCTATTTCCCAGGTATATATCTATTTTATTTTAACCCATGTGGGACTATAGTACTACCAAACTTATTGATATATTCATCACTTGATGGAGCCATGGTGATTCTATGAATATATGTTATACATGTGATAAAACATGTACATGCCACTGTAAAATTATAGGTTATCAAGGACATTAGCATTGTAAAAATTTTATTCTTTATTGTTAAACATATAATTAACATATTGCTATATGTTAAACAAAGTTAACTTTCAGTGAAAGAGTAGCAATATAATTAATAATGGAACCTCTTTTCTTTATAAAAATATATTTTTGTGTAGTTTTGGCACTCAAAAATTGGATAAATCTACTGGATAACAGATGTCATTACAGATCAAGCAGTTTTCATATTTTATTTCCAACAAAATGGAAGGAAGACATAATTTAATCATCATGTTGTAGATTATTAAATACAATTTCAATGACAGACCACCACACTTCTTGGTATATAATTCAGAGTACGGTCAAACAATTAAAGTAAGCAATAAAAATCCTTCTCTCTGCTCATCTGCTTATTAAATGCACAAATATTCTTAGGGTCTCACTTGCAAAATTCCCACAGGATTAGTATTGACTGTCAAAGTGCTCTCACTCAAATAACCATCAATTATAACAAGCAGCATTTATCTATTATAATGATATGGCACGCTGGAGGCCTTGAAAGTTTTTGGACCTAGGTGCCCCTTGGGAGGCGAGACACGCCCTGTGGGCATGGTGGATGGTGGAAAGCAGATGTGACATCTACATGTCACATGGAATCAGAGATCTGAGAAGGGTAAATCATACCTGAGTGCAGACCAGGCAGCTTTAGAATTTATTAAAAATGACAGGGACCAGTCCATACCCAGCCATACCCAGGTTGATGACAGCTAACTGAATATTTCTTTACTCACACCTCCTGCTGTGTGTGACTCCCAACTTCCTCCTTCCCATTTCCAAAATCAGCAGGAAGAAGTCTGGAGAATTTGGCACCCTCATTCACCCCCAACTTGCTATCCATAACTCACCTTTTTATAATAATCAAAATGGAGAAATGTTAGTATTCTGACCTACCCCTGGGGACTCACCCAGTGTCCTCCTGATGCCATCCTATGTTCCCTTGTTCCCTTTAAGAAAAAACCCCTCCCCCTTTGCTCTCTTCCCCCTCTTGCCAGAGGTTCTCTCTCTCCTCCTTCTCCCAAACCCCAAAATAAACTTGACATGTGGATGTTGCATCTGCCATGGGAGTAACTTTCCACCATCTGACATGTGGATGTTGCATCTGCCATGTGAGTAACTTTCCACCATCCACTGTGCCCACATGGCATAACTCATCCACCTTGGGGAACCTTGGTCCAAAAACCCACCAAGGCCTCCCACGTAACATATCACCACACCTATAACATGAAATTTGCTATCGTTAATTTGAAACAGAATACAACAATTTTACTCCAAACACTGGAAACTGTATTTCTTACAACTGACGACTAGTGATCAACTTTTCAAATTAATAAAAATATGTTAATAGACAGTTTCCATTTTTCTTGAGAGATTACTTTGAACAAAAATATTTAATGATAACAATGCTGAAAATTATAATTTATTATACAGTTATAAAATATATTCAATGTATTTAATACTCAGCATTCCTGACAATATCTTTGAACATTAAAAGCATTCATCCAGCTTTCCTCATTTAGTATGGTTGTGAGTTCTGATGTGAAGAATTATCCACAAAGGCTCATATGCTAAAGGCTTGCTCTCTACCTGGTGGCCTACTGAGAGGTGATTCAGTCATGAGCATCTGACTTCATGAAATAATCAACCTGCTGAAGAATTCAGAAGTAATGGTCTGTTAGGATGTGGGACCCATTGCAGAAAGTAAATCACAGGCCTTGTCTTGTGCCAACAGTATAATTGTCTTTGGCCCAATCCTGTCTCTCTACCTCCTGTTCAGCTTTCAGGAAACACTTTGTCCCAGCACACAATTATTTTCCTCACCATTGACAGGTCAAAAGCAAGTATGTACAGTGACCATGAAATCTGAAGACATGAGCCAAATCAGTCTTTCTTTCCTGAAGCTGTTTGCTCAAACATTTTCCCAGTGATGAGAAAGTGTCTAATGTAACACCTTTTAAAAGTTGCTTAATATAAGTACAAGTTTTTCTCCACAGTTTAGCAATTAACTTCTGATTATAAAGGAAAAATATGGGCCAATACGATGGATAAAGGTTGCTGCCAAGCCTGACAACCTGAATTCCATACCGAATACCCACATGGTAAGAGAGACCTGACACCTTCAAGTTGTTCTTTGACCTTCACATACACACTATGGTGTGTTTGCATGTGAGATGCATGTGTGTACACACACACATACACACACATGCACACACACATTTAAAACAATAAATATTAAAATAAATGTTTGATTATAGAAGAACATTTGAAATTATTAAAAGTAAAAAACAAAAATAATCACTGTCTCATGATCGGTAAAGGGGCATTCCTAAGTGAGCAGTGTGTAGAGTCTAGGCTGTGGAGTTCTCTGTCTGGAGACTCTTGGCTGCATGCATTTGACTTTAATATTGTAGCATCAATTTAAGTATATTATTAAATTATTTTATAAGAAAATTACCTTTGGAAGACTTTTTCTGGCTTTAGGTATGATTGCAAATTGTTTGCATTTCTCTAACTTTCAACAATATTATCATGCTATGTTGACTTTTCTGCTGTCTTGAAAAATGAAGTTCAAACTGACAGAAGACACAATGTTTGATCAAAATGGGCAAGAGAAGAATGTTTAAATTTAAACCAGAAAATTCCACTTTTGAATAATTGTATTTAGAGTTCAGAGTGAAGTCACACTACATATGAAGGATTTCATTTTTTTTTGTTAACCTCAGTTTTTCAGTAAAGCCTTTGTGTTGTGCTGATGTCTTTCATGCTGCCTTCATTACAAACATCAAATTGGCTTAGAATAAAATATTTAATCAGATTCTGAGTTTATCTGAAGTTTCTCCACAGCTCTACTTAGGCTTGTACTTGAAGAAAACAGAACTATGTAGAATTTTTCTAAGGCTTAATTATGCAAAAATTTGGAGCAAAGTATATAGACATTGAATTCTTGTTATCAGAATTGCTATCCTCTTTGCCTCCCTCCCTCCCTTCTTTACTGCCTCTTTTCTTCATTCTAGTAAAATGTACATGTTTGTTCATAGCTTTTTTTCTTATATCATCTAGCAAGTATCAGAGGAATGTCTCTGATACTTGCCTTCATCTCTACTCTGTTCCATTAGTATTCTAAATCTCTTTGTTTTTTTCTCATTCCTTTCAGACACCATGAAGTCAAGTTTCATGCCACTGTTTGTCCTGTTATTGTGACTGTGTATTTTTTCAGAATATTTACTTCAGCTAAAATCTTGCTGTCAATCTCCATGCTTTACTACTTGTTTTCATATGTGTGTGATAGATACACTATTTTCCTTTCATTTTTACTATATCCATTTTTACCATCTTTTCTTCTCCAATATTATTTCCTTATAAGTGAATTACCTTACTTTATTTACCATGTTGTAATAAGAATTTTCATCTTCAGCTTGGCTAGATTTGAAATCATAGTGAGGGCATAACTCTAAGGATATCTCTGAAGATGTTTCCAGGAATGTTTAACTCAGCCATCCTGAGTGTGGGTGGCACTATCCCAGTGGCTGAGGTACCAGACTTCCTTTTGGGGAAATAAATGAGAAGACAAGATGAACAATAACATTCATCTCTCTTTGCATCCTGGCTACAGATATAAGGAATCCATGCTCTAGCTGCCATGCATTTCCCCCTGGTGATGGGCACCCTGAACTGACATTTTGTCAGGTGTTTTGTCTCAGCAAGAAAAGTAGCCAATGCACAAGACTTTGCTTGGTTTATTGTGGATACCCAGGATTCCTTCTGTTTGCTTTAGTATGTCAACTTTGGAAATCTGTTCTTCCCATGTCTTCAAGGTAATATTTATTTCTACAGTGTTCATATTATTTTCTCACAAATTTTATTTTACTCATCTATAACAAAGAGGAAGTCAATGAAACTGATATTTGCTAGCAGGTTGGTGGTGGACTCCTCTGGACTCTCTGGACTCCTCTCATTTCCACTGAGTTAAAAAGCTTCTCTTCTTATGATAACTTGGAAGTGTCAAACAGACAGTCAAACTTAGCAAATATGTATCCATACTGCACTTACTTGTTTCCCTCAGATCCATTGTTGTTTTTCAGGAAGCTCTGATATTAGATATTTTTCTACAAAATAATTATAGCAGAGAGAAAGTCACTATTATGTATGTCTCAATATTTCACCTTAAAAGCCTGCATCAAATATTTTGCAGGCATATAATTTAAACAAATATCCCTCCATTCCCCTCTCTCTGACATGCTCACTTGTACACTCCTAGCTGAAGTATCCTGGTACCCTGACATCTAAAAAGCAGTGTCTGTTTACACAACAGAACACAGTAGAAGGAAGATTAACAAACTTTATGATCATTGTTGATGCTTATTTAAATAATTTTTGGAATAGAATATTTTGTAGAATAGAGGTATCAGAATTGTCAACCTAAAAATGCACTTTTGTGCATTTTGACACTTGATATTTGCAAAAATCCTACTTTCTAATTCCTGTTGCTGTTATTTTCATAGTAAGTGCCATCTTCCATGTATTATTTACTTCAAGAAAAGAAAGGATATTGGGAGTCTGTTCAAACTGTCACAAGGACTCTGGGAGATGTTTCAGTGGGTAAAGTGCTGCCATGAAGCACAGGGACCTGAGTCTGATCCTTAGATAGGATCATCCAAGAAAATTTCCACATGCACCTACCATCCCAGTGCTGAGAAGCAGAGAGTGGAAGACTCCTGTCACTTGATGGCCGTTCAGCCTAGCCAACCAGTGAACTCCAGGTTCAATTAGAGGTCTTGTCTCTTGCCAAAAAAAAAAAAAAAAAAAAAAAAAAAAGAAGAAGAAGTCTTGTCTCAAAAAAAAAAAGTACAGAGTGATTTACCAATCCCGACATATACATGCTAACATGTGTGCCTGCACATGTGCACACACACACAGGCCTATACATGTGCACACACATATACACACAGATAACAAATAAATGCCCCTTTGTTTTAGAAGTGTCTTCAAAGAGTATATACTTCCTCCTTTAGTTACAGAACCATGGCATTTTCCTGTGTAACTCCAATGTCGTTCTTTGTTTTCCCCACTAGAGCTTAAGGACCCACCATTTTGCTTTCTGGGGATCTCCTGGGAGAAATATAGCCAGGGAAACCAAGAAAAATGCACTTATCAGTTTTGGCTACATTCTGTGCTACTAGTTTCCTACAATTCAGAAACATTCCTCAGATGTTTCAGTGAGACAGTGGAAATTTCCACATTGGTGAAAGTAACTTATGGCTGAGGAAATTTGAAAGAGGAGCAACAGTTGTCCCATCACAGTGGATCTAAGGACAGTGACAGCAAACCAGGTGTGGTGCACACACCTGCAATCCCAGGCCTCCAGAGTAAAATGCAGGAAGAGCAATGAAAATGTAAGGTGGTCTTGGCTATATATTGAGAGCCTGCCTAAAAAATTATTTTTAAAAGGATGAGGAGGAAAGAGCAAAAAGAAAGAAATGACTATCTTTATGTATGCATTTTTCTTTCTTTCTTTCTTTCTTTTTTTTTTTTTTTTGGTTTTTCGAGACTGGGTTTCTCTGTGTAGCTTTGCGCCTTTCCTGGAACTCGCTTTGGAGACCAGGCTGGCCTCGAACTCACAGAGATCCGCCTGGCTCTGCCTCCCAAGTGCTGGGATTAAAGGCGTGTGCCGCCACCACCGCCCGGCTATGTATGCATTTTCTATCAGAAAAAATAGAACGAATTCATATTCCCAATATTACAAAAATGTTTTTAGAATTTCTAACAGCAAGTGGCAGATTAAAAAAAAATGACACTGAACACTGCACAATGCACATACACAAGGGAAAATGTTTTTGCTATAATTTCAGACCCATGAAGAAAGCAGAGTACAGTTACTGAACTGAAATGGACAACATGTGCACATGCATACAGAAGAAACATTTCTCAAAGAAAGTTACCTCATTTCTAGAAGGTTGACACCTGTAAAGAATCCAATCTTGAGATCAAAAGTGGGTTTGAATCTCAGTACTTCCATCAGCTGTGTGCCCCTGTCCAATCAGCAATTCTGTTTGAGAACACAATTCTTTTTCATGTCATCTGCTGTGTACATGTGGAAGTATAAAAAAAAAACAAAAACAAAAAACCAACAACAACAACAACAAAAGAAAAACCCTGTTGATTTGTGCTTTTTTTTTTTTTTTTTTTTTTTAAGACACAATATGTGGCCCAGGCTGGCTTCACCCTCTTTATATGACCAAGAATGACTTTCCTTCCTTCCTTCCTTTAAAAAAAATATGGACAGGTCTCACTACATAGCCATTGACAGGCCTAGTTTTTCCATTGTTTTTCTTGCTTCAGACTCTGAAACACTCAAAATAGTGGGTTTTAATCTGACATTTTCATGAATTCTTTGTTCTTATTCATCATCCTTCTGGTTCTGTTTCATTTGCCCACCTCTCTGTTTCTGGTCCTTACTCCATCTGTTAGCCCTGCTGCTTTCATGTCAAGTATTTTCCACTATGCTTTCTATTTTTTCATGCCCTCTGTCCTCCATTAAGAACATGTCTTCCTTTCTCATTGTTTCATTTGTAGTTTCATAGCTTGCATGTCCCCTACCAACATATATGTGCATATAGTCTAGATTCTGCAAGTGAGAAAAGCACATGGTATTTGTAGGTTCCCTGCAAATGTTATGATTTCATTCCTCTTTATAGCTAAATAAAAATACTATTGCATATATGTGCCACATTTTCTTTATATTTTTTCTTTTAATGGACAGTGAGTCTGGTTACACTTTCTAGCTATTGTGATTAATGTGCCATCATGGCCTTTCAAAGAACAAAGGATATGGAATTAATTGAAAAAAGAAGATAGGGCAAAGACCCCAAGTTGCTCCCTCAACTTTTTTCTCTTCACTTCACACTGTTTAACAATGTCTTGTTCTATTTAGGATGATCACACATTTGGCTCTTTATCATTTTTTGTTTGTTTTCATATTTTCTGTTTGAATCCCAGATCTGCATCCAAAGACACAGAAGATAGTTCACAGCCATTACTTGATAAACATAAGGCAAGGCCTGTTTCAGAGAATTGACTTGAGAAAGGATAGAAAAGGCTTGATTCCCTGATTGTGACACTGACCTTTCCCCAGCCTTCATCTAGCCACACTGAAATTTAGTTTGTTGTGAAAAACTAAATGCTTGGGAGGTTGAGTTTTTGTAACAGAAATGTATTAACTGATCCAAATAGCTAATAGGAGTTTAAGACACTACAACAATATCCCCAGATAAATTAATTGGTATATGTTATGTGAGGCTTACCACAAGAAGAAAGGACAAAAGTGGGCATGAATCTACTCCTCCTTTCAGGTCAAGTCCCCCCATGTATTGCAGTAGTATATCTTACAGGCAGGTCATGCTTGTAGAGTAGAGAGATTGTAGCTGAGTTGGTATTTATCTTTCTCCTCTAGCAGCATGCAGAGTACCTTCCAGTACCATGAGTACTATTCCATAGTAGGCATCAGTTTGACTTCTCCACATTCATTGAGTTGTGTAAGTGTTGTCGTCAACAATGAGGCCTTTTCATCAGTTTGTGGAGAGCCACCAATACCTTAACAATAGTCTAGGTTGTTTGGGGGGTTCCTATGGTACCTCTTTAGCCAACATCTCAATTATATGCAATCCATTCCTGATACTGAAAGATTCATTTGATGACAAGAGTTGTTCAGTTAGGGCTCTATCTCCCCTGTTATTTGGCAGTTTCATTTAGATTGCCCACACACACACAGTAGGAAGTTTTGACTGTATTAAGTTTCCATATGACCCCTAAAATGGTCCTTAGTTTTAGCTGTCCCTCCGAGTATTCCCTCCCTTGCTCCCTCTCCACTCCCCCTCTCCATTTGATCTTTCCATTCCAGTTCCCCTGCCTTGTCCATCCATAGGTATCTATTCTGTTTCCTTTTCCTAGGAAGATCCAAACCGCTTGCACTCCCTAAACTCTGGTTATACAGATTGTAGCTTGCTTATCAGTGACTTAACAGCTAGCATCCATATATAAGCAAACATGTACCATATCATCTCTCAGAGACCTTACTCAGGATTGTTTACTCTAGTTCCACCGATTTACCTGTGAATTTTATGATTTCATTTTCTAATTTGCTGAGTAATATTCCATTGTGTAAAAGTACCACATTTTCTTATCACAGACATCTGGGTTGGTTCCAAATTCTGACTTTTTATGAATAGAGAAGTAATGAACATGGTTGAGCAAGTGTCTCTGTAGAGATAAAGAATCTTTTGGATATATAACCAAGAGTGGTATACCTGGATCTTGAGGTAGAGCAATTCTCATCTTTCTGAGGAACCCACACTGATTTCCATAGTGGCTATACTAGTTTGTACTCCCACAAACAATGGCAACATCCTCACAAGCTGCCATTTATTTTATTGATCTTGGCCATTTTGACTAGGGTAAGATGAAATCTCAAAACAGTTTTGATCTGCATTTCCCTGATGGCTAAGGATGTTGAATGTTTCTTTGAATGTTTCTCAGCCAATGTTTCCTGTATTGAGAATTCAATTTAGGTTTGTATCCCATTTATAACTGTGCTATTTGTTTCCTTGATGTTCAGGTTTTTTTTAGTTATTTATATATTTTGCGTTATTAGCCTTCTATCAGATATGTAGTTGCTCAAAACCTTTGCCCATTCTATAATCTGCCACTTTGTCCAAATGATGGTTGTCTTTGCCTTGCAGAAGTGTTTCAGTCTTTTGCCGTCCAATTTGTTAATTGTTGTTCTTAATGCTCATGCTGTTGGTGTTCTGTTCAGAAAATCTTTTCCTGTGCTGATAAGTTCAAGGCTACTCACCACTTTTTCTTCTGTCAGATTTAGTGTATCTGGCATTTGTTGAGATTTTTTATCCATTTGGAGTTGAGTTTTGTGCAGGGTGTTAAGTATGAATCTATTTACATTGTTCTAGATGCAGCCATCCAATTTGGCCAGCACCATTTTTTGAAGAGCCTGTCTTTTTTTCCAGTGTGCATTTCTGGCTTCTTGATTTAAAAAAAAAATCAGGTGTCTATAAGTGTGTGGACTAGGGAAAGAACATTCTGATAATGCTGAATGGTCTGCCTTTATTTATATGCTGAAGGATCATGGTTTATAAGTCATTATATTATGTTTCTTTAAAAGTCTGTGACTTAACCCACTATGAATTTAGCAATTAATGAACACATGGGTGGAAAAAATACATATATGAAAATCAGTAATGTACATTGTTGAAAGATGAGTTGACTATGAGGGACACAGTGGCACCATGGCCAGGAAAGAGATTGTGCCCCACAATGACTAGGGGAAATTTTAGGGACATTGGGGTTTGAGTTTCATGTGGCAAATGATTGGGATTAGAGTATCTTGATTCAGGAGGGAAAATGTTCTTGGTGCAGACAGTATGAACTTTAAGGTTCAATGGAGAGGACACAAATGCAACAGTCTACTTTGACTAAAGGAAAAGGTTTGCAAATACAGGAATTAAACAGGGAAGTTAACACATGTCATTAAAATGCATCAAGTATGGTTTATCCTGTTAACCATAAGAAATAGTAATGATATTTTAGTTAGGAAGTGAGTCAGAAGTCTGGATGGAGTAGCATTGGCAATGACGGTATGTACTTTTTTAGTGGCCCATTGATAGCAACGGGGCTAGATACAGACTGGATTTCCCTCAGAACCTTTTCAGATTTTCAGCGTAATTAAGGTTTCATTCAACTTGAGACAGCCAGGGTGTTTCAGGCAAGGTCTAAGGAAGGCTGGGTGGTTATTTCTCAGAGATAGGACACAGGAACCCCACTTTGGTGGAACTGGGAGACTGTATATCAGATCACAATCAATAAAGACTGCTTGGAAAGAGTGTTAATGGCACTACAGAGGGAAAATGATAGGGAACAGATTTCTCATCTCATAGAAAAATTGTACATGAAAAGATTCAGGAGACAGAGATGAACATTAGCCTAGAGTCACACAATGCAAACCCCCATTGTTAACACTGATTAATGGCCTATAGGGTTCCAGAAATGCTTGTACCTGAAATTGTGTTTGAATACTGACTCTACTTTTATAGATCTACAGAAATCAAAAAAATTTCTAAAGAGACCTAGGAGAGCTCTAGAAGATCTCCTGCAAGATATTCCAAGCCCCACTGTTCTGGTACTGTGATCCTTTGGTTTTAATTCATTTCATCATGTTATTACCTCTAACTCTATTTACTGGAGATAAAGAGAAACAAACACAGCAGTGGAATGCATTTTATAATACTGCTTCCTCTTCAAGCACTAAGCCCACATTAAAGCCATTTTCAGTTAGGTCACTGGCAGCCAATAATTCATTACATAAAATTACTAAGTGAGTGCCAGAGGTAAGAAATTATATATTTTGATATTGTGACAAAATCAATAAAATGAAACTACCTGATCCCCCCAACCCCACCCCCGTGCCAGATATATAGCTTGTTAATTTGTGGCTATTCATTTGTGTAACTATGTCTGGAACGTAAGAGTAAAAGGCTAGTGGCCATTTATTTGTGTATTATAAATACCAGGTTCTAGAAGTGTGTAACATCCACATTATTATAAAACAAATTTATTGTAATTAATGTAGTTACTTTGAATAAGTATTGTAGCTGGAGTTTTTTCCAGTCCTGCCTGGCCCATGGTAAGGACAAATCTCTCTCACCCTCCAGTCCCACAGCTGCTCAGACCCAACCAAATAAACACTCAGAGACTTATATTGCTTATAGACTGTATGGCCATGGCAGGCTTCTTGTTATCTAATTCTTATATCTTAAATTAGCCCATTTATAAGAATCTATACCTTACCATATGGCTCGTGGTTTACCAGTATCTTACATGTTGGTACTCATGGCAGGGGCTGGCAGCATCTCCTGACTCAGCCTTCCTGTTCCCAGCATTCTCTTCTCTGCTTATCCTGCCTATACTTCCTGCCTGGCTACCGGCCAATCAGCATTTTATTTATACAGAGCAATATCCGCAGCACTTCCCCTTTTCTTTGTTTTTTTTTTTTTCAAAAAGGAAGATTTTAAGTTTTACATAGTAAAATTACATATAACAAAGCAATTATCAAGCAAGAATTACAGTTACAATATCTAGTCTATTTATAATATCTAGTCTATTTGTATTTGGCAAAATTAAAGAAGATATCCTATCTAGCTTATATTTGTGAGTCTAAGGTTTCATAACTAACTTATCTTTCATCATAACTAAGGAAATTATAACTATCTAGTCTTCAACTACACCAAAGACCTCAGAAGGATATACTATTACCTGAGAAATGGGAGAAGGATGCAAGAAACTTTCCGGAGTCTTGCAGGGTAGACAGAGACAGCCTGCAGCCTGGACAGCTAATGTTCCTTTGTAAAGTTGGGACATCTGTCTTCAGCCCACAGGCCTAGAGTCTCTCAGTCACTTCTCTCTGTGTCCTGTAGAATGTCTGGCAGTTTCCTCTGTGGAGCAGGAACCTGAAGGACCATTTTGCCAATCAAAGTTCAGTGGTCACCTTCCTATGGGTCCTGCATGTCCAGTCAATCAAGCAGTCCAGGCAAGAACAGTTTCTTGCCCAAATGGCTATTTTTAACAATAAGAAGACAAATTCCATATAGAGTGTCTTCAATGTCCATCCTCTCCTCTGCAGTAAATCGGTGCTGCCAGGCCAATTTGTAAATAAAGCAATCCATGCCATTTGTTTCCTCTTTGAATTAATCTCACATTCACTTTAATATGATTTATGTTCTTGTAATATACACTATACCTCAGGAATTGGGGTGGATATGATTACTCTTTATGAGAACTTGTGAACAGATAATGTGCTAATGGTATCATAAGTATCAACTGAAATTAATATTTGTGTGTGAAATATATATATATATATATATATATATATATATAGTGTGTGTGTGTGTGTGTGTGTGTGTGTGTGTAATACCTACATGTATGTAGGTATGTGTGTATTGGGGCCAGAGATTGATTTTAGGCATTTCTTTGATTAGTTATTATTATTTCTTCAGACATGCTCTTACTAAGAGCATTCATCTGGTCATTGAGCTCTAGGGATCTGCCTGTCTCTATCCCTCTCCCCACCCTTAATGCTGGGGTTATAGACATTGCTATGCCTGGGAACCAGTGAATCTGATCTCAGGTCTCCATGCTAATGTAGCAAGTACTTAGTTGACTGAACCATCTCCCTGACCCTAACTGATATTTTTGCCATTGTTAAAATAGCTTCCTGAGTTTTACAAAACAGAAGACATATATTGGCAAAGACCAAGGGACAGATCATAGATCACAGAATGCTAGATCCAGACAGGATTGGGGCAATCATTTCACTTTGACAATGAAGTGGAGGAAGGCAATTGGTGCTGGCAAGTCTTTGGGACTTAATGAAGACACAGGGTGCCAGTGCAAAGGACACTATACACCTCCTGACCTTACCCATTGTTAATTTTGCCCCATCATGCCTTGATCATTTTCCACCACCTTAATTGCTCCTTTGTTATTGCATTAACCAGTGAAAAATTAATATTATATCCTGTCATTTTTTTAAATGCAAGGAAAGCACTTCCATAAACTGCAACAAAGTAATATTTACCAGAAACTTCTGAGGGTGATCCTGTTTCTCATGCATCCTACAGCAAATCAGCTTTCTTGCTGAAAGCCCACAGAGTCACATCAGTGATTTTTTTTTTCGAGACAGGGCTTCTCTGCATAGTTTTGCGCCTTTCCTGGAGCTCACTTGGTAGCCCAGGCTGGCCTCGAACTCACAGCTATCCGCCTGGCTCTGCCTCCCGAGTGCTGGGATTAATGGCATGCGCCACCACCGTCCGGCTTCACATCAGTGATTTTTAAGTGAACTGAATTTATATTGAAATGGAGTACTTGGATAATAGTCATTAGTTTTCACAACATAAAAAAGAAATGATCACAAAATTATTATTGCAGATTTAGGAATTAAAACACTTTTTTTTCCTATTCTGATACAATTAATTAAAAGAGACAGATTTAGTGTGTAGGACTTCGTGAGTTCTAAGAAGCGCACACTTAGATGAGTTAATTGGAGGGCATTCCAGTGCTCCCCCAAGTTCATAAATGAAAGGAGCCACAAATCTGTTGCCAGCGTTTTGGCATGTCTCTCCATCTTCATGGTTGACTTATAGTAGTCTAGGTTGATTTGGGATTTGAGCCTCACTTTGATGGATTGCAAATATTTTCTGTCAGATTGTGGCTTATTTGCTCTCTAACAGGATTTTTCAAATAACTTTTGAGTAAATACTAATTATGCTTACTAAATTTTTCTTTTGTAATTATTGTTTTGTATGTTATGAAGGTTAATTTTAACTGTCAGCTTGATACAACATAGACTCACCAGGGAAAAGAATCTTGATGAGGAATTATCTTCATCAGGTTGGCCTGTGGGTTTGTCTTTGGGAGGTTGTCCTGATGGTTAATTGGTATAGGAAGCCCCAGCTTATCGCTTGTGGCACCATTCCCAAGGCAGAGTTTCTGAACAGTGAGTGTAAAAGAAGACTAGCTGAGAACAAATGAGCATGTACTTGTCCTCTCTTTGCTCTTAACTGTGGATGTGATGTGACTAGTTGCTTGAGTTCCTGCCTTGACTTTTCCAAAATGGTGGACTGTAACTTGGAATTGAAATATAAAGGAATCTTTTCTCAGTTAATTTACTTTTAGTCAAGGTGTTTACTAATTAACAGAAATGAAAGCAGAACATGAGTCATTGGAAGTATTTGTGTATCATGATGTAGAAGACAATATATATTATTTTCTTTTAAAAGCTTTGTAGTTTTAGGTTTTCTGGTTCCAAGATCCATCTCAAGTTAAATATATCTATGAAGTAAAATATACAATGGAGTTTCTCCTTGCTATTACCACTAGCCAGTCATCTGAGAGCTTGTCATTGGAAAAACACTCTTTTCCCCATTGGATGGGTTTTTATCTTAGTGGAAACTGGCTTCATGATGAGGGTGCAAGTTTATTTCTGGACTGTATTCTACTTCATTGTCTTATTTTAGGTCAAAGGCATGCAATTTTGAATGTAGCAGTTACTTGATACTGTTAATTTTGTTTCTCTAGTTTAAAATACATCAGATTTCTCTTTCTTTTTTGTCATGGATAAATGAAAATTTAGTAGATGGTGAAATGTAATCTCTAATCAAAGTTGCTGGCTTTGGAATGGCCATTCTGATTATATATAAGTTTACTGAGATGTCTAGAGTTTGAGACAAAGCACCTATCTGAATGGCTTCTTGAAACCAGCTATGGGATACTCTTTTTTTTGTGTGTGAGTTAACTATATTAAAGCAACTTTATTCTAAAATAAACAAATAAAATAATGGTGTGGCTGCTGATGTTTGATTTTTCAAGAATAAAAAACTTAAGTCTTTACAGTTACACATAAATTAAAATCAACTTATTGATTCTACATTTTTAAATGGGTGGCACTTGATTAAGACTGCATTTAACCTGAAATTCAATGTGGGGAGAATTGACTAATTTTAAAATACTGAATTTTCTAGAGAGCAGTTTTCTTTTACGTTGTTCTCTCAGTAGTAGTTTGTAATTTTCACCACATACTATATGCTTACTTTTATGTTAGATTTATTCATAAAAATTTCAAGATTTGAATGTGAATAGTATATATTTCTAACCTTTCATTTTCAGCATTTTCTATAATTCCTATTACATAATTTTGCTATATTTGATTACTAATTCTTGTGGATTCTTCATGGATGGTTATTGATTTTCTCTGTGTATTGTCAAATTGTTTCCAAATAAAGAATATTATGCCATTTTTTTCATTCTGTGTGATTTTCACTTATTTTTCTAGTCTTATTGCTCTAGCTGTAACTTAAAACTATAGAGTAGAATAGAAATATTAGTTTAATTCTTTTTTGTCACCTTGACAATAACTAGAATCTCCTGAATGAGGAAACTTCAGTTCAGGGGTTTCTACCATCCTACAGACCTGGGGGCTTCTCTTTGGGACATTTTCTTGATTAATAATTAACATAGGAGAGTTCAACCCATTGTGGTCAGTAACATCCCTGGGCAGGTGGTCTTGGATTATATAAAAAAGCAAGCTATGAGCAAAACAGTGTATTCTTCCATCATCTCTGCTTCAGTTCCTGCCTTACATTCCTTTCCTGAGTTTCTGCCTTGGCTTCCCTCAGTGACAGACTGTAACAAGAAGCCAAATAAAGCCCTTCCTCTCCCAAGTTGTTTTCTGTCAGTGTTTTATCCCAGGAATAGAAAGGCTAATGATGGTGAGAGCAGACAGACTGACTCTTGTCTCTATCTTAGGAGAGGAGGGTCAGTTCTTCACCATTAGGTCACCTATAGACTCTCAGCATTGCTTCCTCTCTCTTTCTGGTAAGGTCTCCAAACATGGTTTCTCTACAGAGCCAAAACTGGCCTCAAACTCAGGATATCTCACTGAGTACTGAAATTACCAGCAGCAAGCCTATCCTTTTTCATTTCCCAGATTAGAATATTTTTACTAAACCTGTGTTAAATTTTGTTAAGACTTTTAAATTGATTTGATAAAGTGTTCAGATATTTTTTAGTATTGCTGTGAGTTAATTTTTTTTTAATTTGTGAATTACATTAACCTTTAAATGTTGACTCACATGAATAGCATAAACTCACTGGTGTTTGTGTGTGTATGTGTTCCAAATTTTACTGAACTTTCCTTATAAGGAAATTTAGTCTGTAGGTTTATTTTAGTGTCATGTCTTTATCTGTTTCATATATCAGGGCTATTATGACTTCTAGAACATATATAAGCTAATAAATTTAGGTCCACTTTTTTATGTGAAATCAAATATGTGAACATACATTGATGTGGTTCAATTCACTATGCATTTTTCAGATATGTTGAGTTTGTTACATATAAAAGCATTAAGAAACTCATATTTCCTAATAATTTCAGTCTAGTGTAGAAGGGGAACATATCAAAGTAAACAATATTCCTGAAATAATTTGTTGTATGTAATCAGGCATTATGTACAATGAGTACTGATAGAAAATAATTTCACAATGTAATGAAGAAGAATGCTGATAAATAGAAATATTGGGATACATTAAGTATATATCAGATAGTATTGAATCAGAAAGAATTACCTAAGTATGTGGAAAAGGTCTAGTAATTTCTCGGGAGGGGAACATGAGCAGAGTCCATAGGTGTTCGCCAGATTAGCCCTAGTACACATTTAGGGTAGGAATAAGGGCAAAGCGAAATGATAATATGCATAAATGCATCAACAGTCTTTCATACTCATACATCCTGGATAGTCTTGGATGGAAAGCATTTAGTAACTGTGCTGTGGCATTTGGCACAGAGACTAGGCATTCAGTACTTGTGTTGTGACACATGGCACTACCTATGTTGTGATGTGCAGTGCAGAGACTAGTGAATGAGCCAGGTATCTATCATAATCTCTTTGTAAGCACATAGATGTCAGTAGTCTTAAAGTTATGAGTAAAAGATGTGAGCATAGAAGTAGCAAATTTAAAAAACTTTCTGAGCATGTTATGTACATTTTAATGATCTGTAGAGAAACAAGATTGAGACAGAGAGAGAGCGAGAGAGTGAGAGCGAGAGAGAGAGAGAGAGAGAGAGAGAGAGAGAGAGAGAGAGAGAGAGAGAGAGAGATTTTAGGGTATTTTGTTCACATGATTTTGGGACAGTCAACTCTAAAGATTTCAAGATACTGGACAAATTGATATCATAGTTCACATCCAAATACAGTCTGATCAAACAATAGATTGTTTGCTCTCCTTAAGTAGGGGTTTGATATTTTTCTTCAGGTTTTCAGCATGAAGTCCATCCACATTATTGATGATAATCCAATTTATTCCAATCTGAATATTGTTCTCATTTAAGAAATACCTCCATAGAATATTCAGATCAACAGGACTAATAAGAGCGCTACAGTCTAGTAGAATTGATCTGTAACATTGATCAGCACACATGCACACTATTTTATTTTGTTTTTTGATCTCATTTGTGTATATATATTCAGGTGTGTATGAGCATGTGTCTGTGGAGACATTAATGTCTTCGTTAATTGCTCTCTACCTTAGCCTTTGATATAGGGCCTGTCAATGAGCCCAGAGCTCATCAATTTGGCTAGATTGGCTGACCAGAAAACGCCCAGAATCCTCCTTTTTCAGCTTTCCTTGGGCTGAAGTTACGGATGTTACCTTTACAGGCTTTAATGTGGGTACTAGAGATACAGCTGAGGTCCTTCACACTTTCTTGCCAGGCACTTCACTGATTGGGGGGCATCCTCTAAGCCCCCATGTTATTTTACTCTTGTATAATATACATTGTAAGATGTATATTATGATACACATATACATATATGATATGATAACACCAAAATATTTTTAGAAAGAAATAAATCATAAAACAGAAAGAGATTTCTTCTGCTTTCTTCTTGGCTCCTAGTAAAATTCGTACTTTAATGGAACATGTACTATTCCAAGAAATGCTGCAAAACAAGATGGAGGGCAATTATAAGAAAAGGTAATAGAATAAATAAGTATAATTATTCTCTATCATGACAGAGTAGGCAAAGGAGAGGAGAGACAGCAGTCAGCAGGGAACTAGAAGGATGAGTCTGACTCAGCCATGGTACTGGTGACAAAGGGAACACTAGGGGACTGGATGAACAATGTGACCATTGTGATGTGCTTTCAAATGACTGTCAGGACTTGGGATCTTAGATCTAGCATGATCAGTTACTATAACCTTTTTGGACATGGTGGATTTAAATGCTTCTGTTTAGTCATGTGGTCACTACCTTATTGGCATCAAAACCTAGTCTTGAAAAAAAATCTCAGAGCTACAGGCTAAGGGAAGGGGTTTACAGACTGTGATTGAAAATAAAGAAGTGTGCTATTGGACTCAGAAGGCACACCCAGATTAAAAATGATATCATCTAACTGGCTACCAAGTAGAAAGGGCTCATCTTATTGAAGGTATCCTAATAAATGTTTTGTATGTGATATCTAATCTTATCTTTTAAAGAGCTGGTGAGTACAAGTTGTCTTTCCCCTTTTCATGGATGAAGAAAGAGATGCTTAGAGAAATTAAGAAACTTCATCTAGATCAAAACCAGAAAGAAGAACTGAATGATAACACAGGGTTAGCCCAACTGTGAACATTGCCACCTATTTAAGGAGAAACTTGGTAAAGGAAAGTGTTGTACTCCTCACAGGTGCCAAGAGAATAGATGGGTTGGAAGGGTAGCCTTACTGTTATCATTTTCAAGTGTAATTTTATTACAAAAACTCCATGGAGTGATTGCTCAAAACATCAGACTTAATTTAGAGTCAGGCAGAATTCAAGGATATTTCTTTTCAATGCAGTTCCCTGACCTGTGAAATTGGGATGAAGGGCAGCATCACTTGCTTATTATTAGAAGTAAGTGGTTTATATACAGTACCTGAGAAATGCATTCTAGCAAGTCTCATATTTCTCAACTGTGAATAAGAAAACCCCTTTCAGAATATAGCAGCGCTCATAAAAGGACTCCAGGCACTCCTTTCCCTCTAAGACTGCTGTAAGAAATCTAAGATATATATATATATATATATATATATATATATATATATATATATATATAAAATAAACTATTCCTTCAGAAATGTTTCTTCCTGTAAGTATTTTGTTTAACTATTTTAAGCAATACATGCATTGTCAGGAAATAGCTAAATATTTAAGGCTTTAAGGCCTTAAACTATAAACATGATTTTTTTACACTTTCCAAAGTAATGGAAAACAAATTCTGAAAACAAAAATGAACAAAAAAGAAAAGAGGAAAAAAATCTTAAATGTAATCAAATGAGATTAAAGAATCTATGAGTACTTAAGTAACCTCTCAAGATCCCTGAGAACATTAAAATATATTCCCTGAAGAAATAAGCAAAGATGATGGCTTGATATCAATGTATATGTGACTATAGAATCCATTCCAAAGCACTAGACAGGTGACACATACCTCTCATTTCTACATTTGCTGCCTCTGGCCCTGGAATTGCTCTGCTGTGGAATGAATGTGCATGTTCAGTGGCTAGATGGAACAATTGAGTGATGGGACTTTGTCTGTGAATCAAGAAAACAGCTCTCCCAATTTGCTCTTACTGCACTGAATGTCTCCCACAAAGATCCAGGGGATTGACCTCAGAGTCCAGTCTACCCACGCAAAGGATCATTTGGTATGATGATAAATTACCCACACCCAAGCCAAACAGACAAAAAGAGATTAAATGTATAAGCAGGTGAACAAAACTGCATACAAATTATATCATCCAAATAAGGATAGTTGTCATGAAATCCCACCTGGTGCAGTAGATGTTTGCTGAGCAAATTTCCATTTAGGTTAATTACCAAAGTACACTGTGTTAAGAATTCAATGTTAGCCCAGTGTAAAATTTTCCACTAATACTAATTGTCTTTTCTTAATTACTTTGAAATTAATATCCTTTGTGTATTTTTTGTTTGTTTAAAAACTATGAAGCAGCATAAAGGGGTATTGCAAAGCTTCATTAAAGGAATGCAAAAATGAAGGCTCTCAAGAATATTGCTTAGAATATCTTGAAGTTGTGTTTACCATCCTGACAAAATCAGGCAGACAGAACTAATAATTGAAGAAGAGCTTCCAGGGCTTTATATGGGAAACATTTTCAGATTTAGGGAAGCTCTGTTGTTTGAATGTTTCAGTTTAAAATAATTAGGGTGGAAATAGCCCTTTTTCAGTAAAGTAGTGTCCAGGTGATATCATAGAAACAGCAAAAAGATGCAATGTTAGAGGAAAAAAAATAAAAGGATCACACAAAAAATTTCTTCTTTTCACTTAACTCCCAGTGGTAGAATTGTAATGTACAGGGCGTAGCCTTTGCTAGAGTATGTCATCATCATCAGAGACAATGCTTCCATGCAATTCATGACTGGGGACAAATATTCTATTGTGGCATCTGAAGATAGCCTCATGGCATCAGCAATCACCCCTACCCTCTACCCCTATACCCTACCCCCAGACACACAACAACATCAAAACAACTTTTCCCCTTTAGACTTGGAGTTCAGCTTTCCTCATTTCTTGTCATTATATTTCTGAAACATTCTCCATAGAATGTTCTATTACTTTTTTGTTGTTGGTTATTTCTATTTATTTATTTATTTTTTACTCTTTACTCTTTTGGGGCAGGCCTCCCAGCTCCCAAATAAATCATACATAGGGAGGCTTGTTATTAAGTCTTATAAATGCCTGCTCTTAGCTTGGCTTGTTTCTAGGCAGCTTTTCTGAACTTAAATTGTCCCACCTACCTTTTGCCTTTGGGTTTTTTCATTTATTTTTTTTTTTTACTTTTGCAAGCCTTGCTGTTGTACATTCATCTCTTTATTAGACCAATCAGGTATTTGAGACAGGCAAAGTAACACAGTTTCACAGAGTTAAACAAATGCAACATAAAATCATGCAATACATCTTTGCATTATTAAAATAACTGTTCCACAACATAAACAAATGTAACAGATCTTGAAATAATATTCTACAATACTTGCTCATTTCTAAGTTTCCCTTGATGTTCCTTAGAAATCAAAACAAAATCTTTTTAGTATTACCAATACTAAGCAATTTAAAGTAATTAATACCATAGCAATTTATGGTAACATTTTAGATAGCTTAACTATAGATAACAGATTTCTTAAGGCTGAAATTATTCCCGCATTCTTTGTTTTCCTGCCACTAAATACAATATGTTTCTTTCCATGAAGAGTGGTACCCTACAGCAAGGTTACTGATATCAAATGATGAGTCAAGGATTTAGTTTTGTGTGGGGGCTGGAGCCAAACCTGAAGTTAGTACAGACTGCATAATTAGACATGATTAATGTTCCCACTACATGAAAATGAGTTTGAAAACTTAGTGCAATAATTATCTATAATTCACTTAACATATTTCCAAAATCCAACAGCCATGCAATGTTATAAATATCTTTATTCTTGGTATCAACACAAAAGTTTACCATAAGCGATAACAACCAAAAAACCAAAACCAAAATAGTTCATTGGTCCACTGTAAACTGAATTCATTTGAGGTAATCATTGCCATTAGCAAACGTGATGGCCATTTTATCTCTTTAAAGCACTCAACTTTGTGTTCAATGACATGGGGATTTCTGAGATTGCGTTTAAGTACCTGCTGGCTAAAGAAGGAAAAGCAGAAAAAGCAACAACAAATAGGCCTTCTTCATTTAAATTTCCCACTGAGTAAATGCCACCACATGGCCAGCTCTGAATAATTAACTATCCCCCACTGTTCCAACAGTGATATTCTGCATCTGAATTGCATCTTTTCAATAAATATTCCTGGAAAGAAACAATCATGGTCTCATGACAGCTGTCATTCTCCCAAACTCTGCTTACTCAAATCATTTTTTGAAAGTCATCATTAGATTCAAATTAAAATAAAGCTGATGCTTTCTAAACAAAACTGTCAGAGACAATAAAAGTTTTTACGTTGACAGTAAAGCAGATGATTTTTCCACTCTGTTGGGGTTGCATAATAGGCAGTCTGTCTGAATGACTTATGGTCCATTAATGACACATTTACGCTGGGGAGGGGACAACTTTCCAAGAAGAGTTTTCAAATGAATGAGATCTTAGGCCCAGAGGCAATGGGGAAAGCTGAGCATTAGAGCTGAAGGAAATGTGGGGGAGGATTCTTGTCACATTAGATGTTTAAAATTCATTAAGATCAAAGAAAATGACAGCAAATCTGGAAGGAATTTTCTACATCCAGAAGGGGAAGAAGTCATTGTCTACCTGACTGTAATAGATTCTCCTTCATTGATAATCAAGTCAAAGCGTGTGACCAGAAAATAAAAATAAAAACACAGACAGACATAGTGCCTAGAGAACACTGGAGATATTTGCAAAATAAGCTCTTCTCTAATAGAGTGGTCAAAGGTGGTAAACTGGAGGAGCTGCACCTACTCACTTAAGACATGTCCATGGATTCACATTTCTGAATATGCTCAATTGAGGATCATTACAAGTTCAGAAAGAAGATGGTTATAAATGTTTCTGGGCCTAAACTTTATCATCATAATATGCAACGTTACTCGAGATCATAGGAAAGAATGTCAGTCAAAGTGATTATGTGACCTTAGCTGGTTCTTTTTAAGTCTTAAGTGAAACAAATGGCTCAGCAGTTAAAAGCATTTACTGCTCTTGCAGAAGACCTGGGTTTGATTCCTAGCACCCACACGATGACCCACAATTATCTGTAACTACAGTTTCAGGGGATACCATGCCAGAAGGGTGCATCCTTGGTCAGCAGGCATAATGTAGTATACACATACACATGTAGCCAAAACAATCATATAAAATGAAATAAATAAATGTTAAAATAATAAGAATGTTGGAGGTGGATTAACCATTTTTGAAAACAATACAGGCTTCCCCCAACCAATTGTAGCCTAAAAGTGCCTGCCTCCAGTAAATACTGTATTCCTAAAGGTGACTGCAAGAGGCAGAGACCCATGAAAGCATATTTGTGTATCATACCTGAAAGAATCAGCCTTGAACCACAGAATTTGATAAAAGATTTCACATGCATGATTTTGCTCATCAATATCTGACATAATGAAATACCAACTATTTTATAAAACAAGGTACCAAGGGATGTTGATCTTAACAAAATATTTTGTGTATAAAGTTAACCCATCTAGAAAATTTAGTATATTTTATAGAATGATAAGGTGTGTGTGTGTGTGTGTGTGTGTGTGTGTGAGAGAGAGAGAGAGAGAGAGAGAGAGAGAGAGAGAGAGAGAGAGAGAGAGAGAGAGAGAAACTTACAACCTCGAATCTTAGACTGAGCACACATAAGAATGTGTACCTAAAGCCCAGGGTGGTTGTGCCTGCCCTGTGTGCACCTCCTGTGTGAAAAGGTACAGATATGCAGGTTGTCAACAAAATCTTTTCCTTGCTTTATTTAAGAAGTCTACTGCTTAAGAAATATTTACAACACTCTTCTTATGATTTTGAAGCAACATGTATGCAATATATATGTATGAAATACATATAATATAGGAGGCTGGAAATGTAGCTTAATTGGTAGTATCCTTGGGCAATATGCAGGAGACCTTAGATCTCATTCCCATATCATAAACACACACAACTATATGAAATGACTGCTGTCAACTTTATTTTCTTTTCTAAACCCTAAAATCTTTTTTGTATAGCCAAATTTATTTTTCATTATGGAAGTAATTTAGGCTTTTATAAGCAAACAAACGAAGTTTTTTTAAATAAATCACATTTCTGTAATATATTTATGATTTAGTAAGTTGCCTTCAATCGTGGAATGTATTTATTCATATTTTTTTTCTGGAGCTGAGGATTGAACCCAGGGTCTTGCACTTGCTAGGCAAGCGCCTACCACTGAGCTAAATCCCCAACCCCTTATTCATAATTTTTAGTAAAATTGTAATTATGTGTGACACTATGTCTTGAACACAAGGGCTACTTCAAACTGCTTTGGAAGCAGGCAATTTATCTTAGGGTAGATCTAATGGCTTTAACCTACTGTGTCTACTAGACATTAGCCTCTTTCTTTCTGCTGGATATATGTGCTCAAAACCCATTAAGTATTGTCAGTTTTAGCTATAGTAAAATGTATTTTAATGCTTACAGTATTACTCTGACTAAAATCCTAACTAAAGCACATGACTTTAATCTCCAAAGACCCCAAATGCTTATCTTTATCTGGCTTCTCATGCCTTTAGGACCCCAACTTGCATCAAGTAGAAGCTAGTCTTTGGACAGTGGTGAAATATTGCACCACCAAAAACTGAGAAATGAAATTACTCTACAATGAAAAGTGATCATAGATTGTACTAATTATTATGATTTAATGCAGCAATGCCACAAAATGATTAAATTCTCCATATAACCTATTTTTAAGTGATTAATTTATAATAAAATCTAATAAATCAGTATTTGTCTAATTCAAAGTGTATCAAGATTGTCCTGGCACAATAACTCTCCTGTAAAGAGGAGAAAGAAATAATTTGTATGAGACCTGAGCTTTATATTGTGCATTAAATGTGAATCTGCAGGCATAAAGTCTGTCTGAAATAAACAATCAAGTTTCTAAAAAATAAAGATACCAGTTCATGAAAGTCCATCTTTATGTATTAACTTAGTTACTGTAGTTGTTATTATCATATTTTATGACCATAATCTCTAATCCTGTAATCATAGAAAAACAAACCATTGTTATTGTTTTTTCCCTCTTTTTTCTATTTAAAACACAAATTTACATACACTGTGTTTTTATGGAAATAAATTTCTAAGTTCCATTTAAACATTTTTTTACATTCTATAGTAGATATTTTTATCTCAGTTTTACTTAATATTTGAAATAGTAATCTTATTGGCTGCATTATTCTATTGGTTACTTTTCTGTTGCTGTAATAAAGTACCATGGCCTACAGCAGCTTAAAGAAGAAAGGGTTCACTTTGGCTTATGATTCCAGAGGCAGACTTCATAGTGTCAGGTGGCAGGAGCAGGAAGGGAGGAGAGAGAGAGAGAGAGGGAGAGACAGAGACAGAGAGAGACAGAGACAGAGAGACAGAGAAACAGACAGACACAGAGTCTGTCTGCTTCAAAGTCCATCCTTCATGGCATACTCACTCTGGGAAGTCTGCATATCCTAAAAGTCCCATAACATCCCTAAACCTCCACTCACTGTAGACCCAGTGTTCAAGTACGTGAGCCTATTGGGGATATTTCTCATTCAAACCACCACAATTATCTTACTTAAATCAGGATCATAATATATTTATTCTGTTTTGAGTTCCTTAAGTTACTGTAAATGTTATAAATTTATTATGAATGTGTTTTCTCAGTGAACTTTGACCCAATATCAGTTTTATCATTGCTTTTCCTTAATTCATTAAGACACGACAAGCAAGCCATATTATTTCATCTTATGTTTAATGTTTTTCACTTTATATAGGAACTTTTCCCATTTGAAATCTTGTGTGTGTGTGTGTGTGTGTGTGTGTGTGTGTGTGTGTGTGTGTGTGAAAGTTTTATGTTTATTATATTTTTGCAGTGGTGAAGTTGTGCCAATTTGACTGGGCTGTGTAATGCCCAAAGACCTAGATGGTAATTATTTCTTGATGCATCTGTGAGGTCATGTGATTGCAGAAGTTGGAATTTGAGTTATTAGACTCAGTAAAATCATAGTCCTCCTCCATGTGGCTGAGCATCATTTCATCCACTGAGGTATAAGGAGAACCAAAATGTGAAAAAGGTATAACTGGCTCCCTGTCTGAGTGCCTAAATTGATTTAATCGGTGTTGCTGCCCAGGGCCTGAATTGCATGCTCTCAACAATTAGCTCTGTAGGTTCCTAAAGCTCCAGATTTGACTGTAATTTATATCACCAACTTTCTTGGGTCTACAGAGTACAGACTATGGAACTTATCAGCCTCCATAATCATGTGAAATAATTACAATAAATTTTATTCTAAATGCAAATAGAAATATCCATTTTAAATATGTGAAATATGTTATATGTATATAGCACAATGGCATATTGTTTTCTTAGAGAACCCCACCTAATAAAATCTGTTATGATTAATATTCTGCAGTGTTTTTTCTCTTTACCAGAAGCTATCAGATATTTACAAATCAATCACAGTTGCCTGTCTCATCTTCCATATTGGTTCTTTAGTATTTCACTTTAATGTATTCTATTGTTTTTTCTGAGTTATTTTCTATCCTGTTTCTAATAACTATTTGAATTTAGTGATAATTCAAGTTGTTTGACTGTTAATTTTATTGTTGTTTGATCTGGATGGATGATTATTAATTAGGATAAGTGAAGCTTTGCCATAAGAACAAACATTAAACTATCAGTTGCTTAAAAAAACAAATTCATGAGGGCTCAAGACATATCTCTGTTAGTAGAATGCTTGACTAACATTAAGTACCCTGAATTTTGTCCCAAGTAGCCATCTAAAATCTATTTCTTCTTTACTTACGTGACCTAATTGACTTGGGGCTGGCAGGAAGTATAGGTGGAACTAACAGAGAGGAGAATTGAGAGAATAGGAAGTTGGGAGGAGATACTGCCAGCCACCGCCAGGACTCAGTGAGTTTGCAAGCAATCTCATTTATTAAAAAAAGGGCTGAAATATTTATGTGTGGGCTGTTTGTCAGACTTTTGCTTCCAGCTGCTGTCATGTTTCTTGATTGGCTCTAGGCTGCATGCCATTATTTTCCAGTTTGGAGTTTATGGATCACATTTCTTCTGGCCATAGTACTCTCTGCACATATCACAGCTCATTGTTTGCTTAAGGCTTGGCTCAGTGCTTTGGCCTTAGCCACCTCATACCACCCTTTTTAATTTATTTTGTGGTGGCTAGTGGGAATTAGAGGTCTTTGCTCTAATCATGTTGTCCCCACCTCAGGGACCATCCCAGCATTTGGACTATGTCTGTCTTAGGTTGGTCTTCCTGACAGGCTCTTACCTGTTGCTGACTACAAGGCCTGGAAGGGTGGGTTCCTGGAGAGCACTTAGGGTGCAAGAGCCATTAGACAGAGGCATCAGAGAGAGGCATCCTGAATTTCAGTGAACCAGGCTCTTATTATTTCCTTAGGTGGTTGATGATCAGGGTGTTTTAGAGCCATTACCAGTTGCAGGGTCATTTTTTTTGACAAGCACTGCTGGAAAACATGCTGTAGAAAACATTTAAGCAACAGAATTATTAAGAGTACCATTCTCATTGTTTTTCACATATTTGGTCTTGCCTTCTCACAATTTTCAGGTTTAACAGGACCCTTTTTTTAATCACCATCCTACTAACAACAGCAAGTAGGCAGTACCTACAAGGTGAGGGATGGGAGTCCTTACTCAGATTCCTGTGATGTCCTATATAATGGTATGGGCCTTGGAATATTTATATCTGTGCAGGGGGCAGTGGTCCTTAGAATTGGGGGTAAAGGCTAGAATTTCTCCCAGATAGACCTGCCAATCATTGACCTATTACTATATCCTCATAAAAGGTCTTATCATCTGTGATAATCATAGCCTCCATTTCCTCTAATAGATCACGACCCCAAAGAGTATAGAGTGTATCATTTATAATAGGGTGAAATCGCCCATGATTGCTGTGAAGGTCCTACCAGTGAACCGGGTAAAGGTTTGTTTTAGAAGGCTTATCTCCTCCCATCCTGGTAATGATTGGGCCATCTTTGAGTTTCCAGTGTGGAAAGACGGGGCATTATTAGGAGACACTACAGTGGCTTCTGCCCCTGTGTCCACCAGTCTCTTGTTGGGTCTGCCATCCAGGTAGATGGTCATCATGGAAGAATAGGAGGATATGGTAAGGGTCCAGAACAGTCTGTTTTTGGAGAAAACTGGGCTGAGGGGTGCCCCTCTTTAAGCTTAAAGGCAACTGGAGAGAGCTTCTACAATCACATGCCCACTGAAAACCTTTTTGGCATTTGGGGCATCTGATCTTGGGTTGAACTTTAGGAAAGTCTCTATAAAGGTAAACTGACTGATCACAGTCCCAACAAGAATGGTCAGGTGAATTGCAAGAGGACTGTCCAGGATCATTGTCTTTGGAAACTAACAGTGCATTGAGAGAGGCAGTAAGGACTACTATGGGCCCTGTCTGAAGGCCAAGATGACTAGTAGCAATCACTTATTTCTGTATGTCATTATGCACTGCCACAACTACATTTTGGGTAGGGGCATTAAGCCCCTCCCATGTTAATTGCTTAATGAGCATCTCCCTGGTCAGGCCATGACCCACCCATTTCTCCACTGACTCACTGACTCAGGCTAAGAAGTCAGTAAACAATTCCCCAGGCTGATCTATAAGATTACAAAAGTATGCAATCACATCCCAAGGAGTGCAGGATTTCAAAGGTTTAAATGCCAGTTCAGAGACCAGATGAAAATAGGCAGGCAGGTCAATTTAGGCTTGGGTTACAGGACTAACATACTGGTCCAAGCCAGTTATCATGTCTAGGGAAATAGCAATATTATATGGAATATTTAGGCATGTCTGCCCTTCAGCTTGATCACTATAGGCCACCCTCCAATTAAGAAAAACAGTGAGACTGAGTACAGCTTTCATCAAATGATCCCAGTCATACTAGGTTTGAAGGTACATTGCCCACTGTCTTTGTATTTGCTCAAAATAGGGGGAGTCAGGGCCTGACTCATTGGCAGCCTTACAGATCAAGAAAGATCAGATAGAGGGGTAGGAACCCATGGCTGAGTAGCTGCATTGGCCACAACATTAACTGGAAATGCTAAAGGATTGTTTGGGTGATAACTGGAAAATTTAAGCTGAGAAGTGTCCTCCATGATGGTCTCAGTTATCCCTGAGGGCAAAGGGGAGCAGAGAATGAGGAAATATCTCATAAATTTCCCCAGGGATAAACAGTACATCATGATTCATTGTCCTTAAGATCAGGTTCATGGCACAACCATTAGGGTGTTTGTGATGGGATGGCCAAACATCCTAATGGCTGTGCCATAAACCCCATCCAAGGACTGAGGAATCTGGATGCAGACATCCACGGCTAGGCCCCGGGTGGAGCGCTGGGAGTCTAATTAGTGAGAAAGAGGAGATTTTATAAGAGCGAGAATTGTTGAAACCAGGGTTGGATAAAGCACAGGGACAGATAACCAAACGAATTGAAACACATGAACTATGAACCAAAGGCTGAGGGGCCCCCAACTGGATCAGGCCCTCTGAATAGGTGAGACAGTCGATTGGCTTGATCTGTTTGGGAGGCATCTAGGCAGTGGTGCCAGGTCCTGGGCTCGTTGCATGAGTTAGCTGTTTGAAACCTGGGACTTACGCAGGGACGCTTGGCTTGATCTGGGAGGAGGGGACTGGACCTGCCTGGACTGAGTCTGTTGGGTTGATCCCAGTCCTCGGGGGTGGCCTTGATCTGGAGGAGGTGGGAATGGGGGGTATGCTGGCGGGAAGGGGAGGGGGCAGGGGGGGGGAGAGAGAGCAAGGGAATCTGTGGCTATTATGTGGAACTGAATAGTATTGTAAAATAAATAATAATAATAATAATAATAAATAATAATAATAATAATAATAAAAGATCATGTTCATTTTCCTTAAGATCAGATTTCCTGGGTGGTTTTTTGGAGAGGGAAAGAGAGCTTGAGGGAGCAGGAGAACCCAGCTGGATCAAGAACAGAGAGGGAGAACAAGGAATAGGAGACCATGATAAATGAAGACCATATGAGAATAGGAAGAAGCAAAGTGCTAGAGAGGCCCACAGAAATCCACAAAGATACCCCAACAAAAGACTGCTGGCAATGGTCAAGAGACAGCCCGAACTAATCTACTCTACTGATGGGATGGCCAAACACCCTAATTGTCGTGCTAGAAACCCCATCCAACGACTGAGGGATCTGGATGCAGAGATCCATGGCTAGGCCCCAGGTGGAGCTCTAGGAGTCTAATTAGCGAGAAAGAGGAGGGTTTATATGAGCGAGAATTGTTGAAACCAAGGTTGAATAAAGCACAGGGACAAATAGCCAAATGAATGGAAACACATGAACTATGAACCAAAGGCTGAGGGGCCCCCAACTGGATCAGGCCCTCTGAATAGGTGAGACAGTTGATTGGTTTGATCTGTTTTGGAGGCATCCAGGCAGTGGGACCGGGTCCTGTGCTCATTGCATGAGTTGGGTGTTTGAAATCTGGGCCTTATGCGAGTCTCTTGGCTCGGCCTGGGAGGAAGGGACTGAACCTGCCTGGACTGAATCTACCAGGTTGATCTCAGTCCTCAGGGGAGGCTTTGCCCTGGAGAAGGTAGGAATGGGGGGTGGCATAGGGGGAAGGGGAGGGCGCGGGAGTGGGGAGAACAAGGTAATCAGTGGCTGATATGTAGAACTGAATTGTATTGTAAAAATTAGAAAAAAAGTTGCAAGGAAAAAAGGACCAAAAGACATGTAAAGGCAGATAATTACACTTGATTTATCAATAAAGACTCTAAAAGAAAGAAGCGTCTGGACACATGTGCTGCAGATTCTAAGAGACCACAGATGCCAGCAAGACTACTATATTCATCAAAACTGTCAATCACCATCAATGGAAAAAAAATTAATTCCATTATAAAATCAACAATATTTATCTACAACTCCACCCCTTCTCTCTGACACACACACACACACACACACACACACACACACACACACACACACACACACTATCACCACCATTACCAAAAGCAACAACAAAAAGGGAATTTACAATCATTTGTTATTGATGTCTCTCAATATCAATGGACTTAATGCCCCAATTATAAAAAAAAATAGCCTAACAGAATGGATGTGAAAAAAGTACCCTTCCTTCTGCTGCATATAAGAAACATACCTCAACATCAAAGCTATCTTTTTTTAGACATTATCACAGAGTAAATAGTTAGAAAAACCTTTTCCAAGCAAATAGAACCAAGGTGCAAGCTGATATAGCCAATTTAATATCTAACAAAATAGACTTCAAACCAAACTAAGTCAAAAGGGATAGGGAAGGACACTTCAGACTCACCAAAGGAAAAGTCCACCAAGATGATTTCCTAAACAGAGAATTACTGGAACTAACAGACTTTAGAAACCAAATGGACCTAACAGATGTCAACAGAAAACTTCACATGAATTCAAAAGAATATACCTTCCTTTGTTCATCGCCCCCCCCACAAAAGAATATACCTTCTTCTCAGCACCTTATAGAACTTTCTTCAAAATTAACTACATTCTCAGTCACAAAGCAAGTCTCAACAGTTATAAGGAAATTGAGTTAATCCCCTGCAACCTAGCAGGTCACCATGGATTAAAGTTGGATTTCAACAATAGAAAGCCTACAGATTCATGAAAACTGAACAGATCTCTACTGAATGAAAAATGGATTAAGATAGTATTGTAGGATGGTCTTTCTGTATGCTGTGGATATATTGTCTCCTTGGTTGGCAGCCTGGCATTTGCACTGACTCCACCTTTCTTCTCCCTGCATCTTTGCTTGAATTTTCTGCCCAGCTATAACTTGTCTTGCCATAGGCCAAAGCAGCTTCCTTATTAACCAATTATAACAAAACATACAAAAAGGACATCCCACAGCACTTCCCCTTTTCTGCCTAATCAAAAATGAACGTATTCATTTTAACACACTAAAATTACATATAACAAAACCATTATCAAGCAAAAATTACAGTTCTAGTCTAGAACTCCTACCCATCACTTCTCCAGGTGACAGCCAGCAGGAAAGGCATCTGTGGGCAGGCTTCACTACCAAACCCACCATAAGACCTTGCAATCTACAATACTCAGACCCCACCCCAAACCTACCCCCCCCCATGACTCTAGTGGCTTCCTAGATACAGAATCCACCAGATCTCAGTGGACCAAGAATAGCTTCCTGAGACCAACTGTGATTGGACCAAGAACCCTTACAGAACCTAGAGCAGCCCCCTGAGACACAGAATCTGACAGCTCCAATTAGATTGAAACCTAAGATTAGACCCAGGGGGCTCCCTGAGACACAAACACAGCAAGCACAGTCAGACCAAGGGCAGCTCGCTCAGTCTCAGACACCTCTTGCACCTATTGGAGGAAGATATGGGCAAAAACCAGTGCAAAAATAAAACAACATAAAGAACAATATGGCATCCCCAGAACCTAGTGATTCTACAGCAACAAGACCTAAACATCACAACATAGAAGAAGCAGAAAAAAGCAACATTAAAAATAACTTTATGAAGATAATAGAGGGTCTTAAAGAGGAAATGAAAAATTCCCTTAAAGAAATTGAGGAAAAGACAAACAAAAATTGAAAGAAATCAATAAATCCCTAAAGAAAGTGAGGAAAACCATGAAAAATAAACTAAACATGTAAAGGAAACAGTTTAAGATCTGAAAATTGAAACAAAAACAATTAAGAAGACACAAACAGAGGGAATTATAGAAATAGCATATCTGAGTAAACAAACAGGAATTAAAGATGCAAACATAACCAAAAGAATATAAGAGATGGAAGAGAAAACCTTTGGATTAGAGGATACGATAGAGGAAACAGATTCATCAGCCAAAGAAATACCAAAGCCAAAAAAGTCAGAACACAAAACATCCATGAAATTTGAAACATCATGTAAAGGCCAAACCTAAGAATAACAGGGATAGAAGGAGAAGCATATTAATTCAAAGGCACAGAAAATAAATTCAGCAAAATCATGGAAGAAAACTTTCCCAACTACCTATGAAGACACAAGAAGCTTATAGAACACCAAATAGACTAGACACCCCAAAAAGTTCCCTTGCCACATAATAATCAAATAGCAAAACATACAGAATAAAGAAATAATATTAGGGACAGCAAAGGAAAAAGGCCAGGTGACTTATAAAGGCAGAGCATCAGAATAACACCTGATTTCTCAATAGAGACTCTGAAAGCCAGAAGGTCCTGGAAAGATGTAATGTAGACACTAAGTGACCACAGATGCCAGCCCAGACAAAACTTTCAATCACCATAGACAGAGTGAACAAGATATTCTAAGACAAAACCAGATGTAAACAATTTCTGTCCACAAATCCAGGCCTATGAAAAGCATTAGAAGGAAAACTCCAACCTAAGGAGTCAGATGGACCCAAAAAAATACAGGCAACAGATAACCTCACAGCAACAAATCTCAAAGAATGAAAATGCACACACACTACCACAAAAGATAACAGGAATTAAGGTCATTAATATCCCTTAATATCAATGGACTCAATTTGCCTATAAAAAGACACAAGCTAATAGAATGGATACGAAATCAGAATCCATCCTGCTGCATAGAAGAAACACACTTCAACTTTAAAGACAGATACTACCTCAGAGTAAAAGGCTAGCAAAGACTTTCCAATCAAATGAACTTAAGAAGCAACCTGGTGTAGATTTCCTAATATCTAACAAAATAGACTTCAAACTAAAATCAATCAAAAGAGAGCAGGAAGGACATTACATATTCATCACAGGAAAAATCCACCAAGAAGAAGTCTCAATTCTGAACATTTATGCCACAAATACAAGGGTACCCACATGTTCAAAAGAAACATTACTGAAGCATAAATCATACATCAAACCCCACACATTAATAGTGGGAGACTTCAACACCCCACTCTCACCAAAGGATAGATCTGCCAGACAGAATCTTAACAGAGAAATAATGGATCTATCTAAAAAATGGACTAAATAGATATCTACACAACATTCTACTCTAACAAAAAGAATATACTTTCTTCTCAGCACTCCATCGAACCTTCTCTGAAATCAACCACATACTCAGTCACAAAGCAAATCTCAACAGATACAAAAAAAATTGGAAAAAAGTGGAATAACCTCCTGTATTTTTTGACTACTATGAATTAAAGTTAGGTTTCAACAACAACAAAAATTACAGAAAGCCTGCAATCGCATGGAAACTGAATCACCAATGGGTCAATGAAGAAAGAAAGAAAGAAATTAAAGATTTCCTAAAATTCAGTGAAAATGAATGTACTACATACCCAAACTTATGAGACACTATGAAAGCAGTGCTAAAAGCACTAAATGCCCACATAAAGAAGTTGGAGAAATCTCACACTAGTGACTTAATAGCACACCTAAAACCTCTAAAACAAGAAGAAGCAAAGTTACCCAGGAAGAACAGACATCAGGAAATAATCAAATTGAGAGCTGAAATCAATAAAATAGAAACAAAGAGAATAATACAAAGAATCAATGAAACAAAGAATTTGTTCTTTGAGAAAATCAACAAGATAGACAAGCCCTTACCCAGACTAACCAAAAGGCAGAGAGAGAGCATCCAAATTAACAAACTCAGAAATGAAAAGGTAGACATAACAACACACAATGAGGAAATACAGAGAATCATCATGTCCTACTTCAAAAACCTGTACTCCACAAAATTGGAAAATCTAAAAGAAATGGACAGTTTTCTCAATAAGTGCCACATACCAAAATTAAATCAAAACCAGATAAACAATTTAAAAAGAACTATAACTCCTAAGGAAATAGAGACAGTCATTAAAAGTTTCAGTACAGAATTCTACCAGAATTTCAAAGAAGGGGTAATACCAATACTCTTCAAATTGTTCCACACAATAGAAATAGACGGATCAGTATCAAACTCTTTTTATAAGGCTAGATACCCTGATACCCAATCCACACAAAGATGCAGCAAAGAAAGAATCATAGACCAATCTTCTTCATGAATATTGATACAAAAATACTTGATAAAATACTGGCAAAACAAATCTAAGAACATATCAAAGAAATTATTCACCACGATCAAGTAGATCAGAGATGCAAGGATGGTTCAGCATATGAAAATCTGTCAATGTAATACACCATATAAACAAATTGAAAGAAAAAACTACATAATCTTCTCATCACAGATACTGAAAAAGGCTTTGACAAAATCTAACTGCCCTTTATAACAAAGGTCTTAGAGAGATTAGGAATACAAGGAACATACCTAAACATAATAAAGGCATTAAATGGAGATAAATTCAAAGCAATTCCACTAAAATCAGGAACAAAACAAAGCTGTCCACTCTCCTCATATCTATTCAATATAGTATCAGAGTCCTAGCTAGAGGAATAAGACAACAAAAGGAGATCAAGGGGATATGAATTGGAAAGGAAGAGGACAAAGTTTTGCTATTTGCAATTTGATTGTATACATATGTGTCCCTGCCCCCCCAAATTCTACCAGGAAGCTCCTACAGTTGATAAACACCTTCAGTAATGTGGCAGAATACAAGATTAACTAAAAAAAAATCAGTAACAATATACAAATGACAAATGGGAGGAGAAAGAAATCAGGGAAATATCATAGCCAAGTTTAGTGGTTATTACATTCTCCTAACACACTTTACAATAGCCACAAATAATACAAAATATCTTGGGGTAACTCTAACCAAAAAAGCAAAAGACCTATAAGACAAGAACTTTAAGTTCTTGAAGAAAGAAATTGAAGAAGATATTAGCAAATTGAAAGATCTCTCATGGTCATGAATAGGTAGGATTAACAGTGAAAATGGAAATCTTACTAAAAGCAATGTACAGACTCAATGCAATCCCCATCAAAATCCCAAAACAATTCTTCACATACCTGGAAAAAACAATACTCAACTTCATATGAAAAAAAAAAACCAGGATAGCTAAAACAATCCTGTACAATAAAGCCACCTCTGGAGACATCACCATTCCTGAACTCAAGCTCTACTATAGAGCTAGAGTAATAAAAACAGCTTGTTATTGACATAAAAACCAACATGTGGACTAAGTGGAATTGAATTGAAGACGAACACACCTATGAACACCTGGTTTTTTATAAAGAAGCCAAAATTGTACAATAAAAAAAAAAGAAAGAAAGCATCTTCAACAAATGGTGCTGGCATAACTGGATGTCAACATGTTGAAGATTGCAAATAGATCCATATCTGTTGCCATGCACAAAACTCAAGTCCAGGTGGATCAAAGACCTCAGTATAAAACCACTTACACTGAATTTGATATAAGAGAAAGCAGGAAGTAGTCTTGAATGCATTGGCACAGGAGACTACTTCCTAAATAGTCCACTAGTAGTACAGACACTGATTGCAACAAGTAATAAATGGAACCTCTTAGAACTGAGAAGCTTCTGTAAGGCAAAGGGCACAATAAATAAGACAAAAGGACAGCCTATAGAATGGGAAAAGATCTTCACCAGCCCCACATCAGACAGAGGGATGATCTTCAAAATATATAAAGAATTCAAGAAACTAGACATATCGAGGTGGTGGTGGCACCTACCTTTAATCCCAGCACTCAGGAGGCAGAACCAGGTGGATCTCTGTGAGTTTGAGGCCATCCTGGTCTGCAGAGTGAGATCCAGGACAGGAACCAAAACTACACAGAGAAACCCTGTCAAAAAAAAAAAAGAAGAAAGAAAGAACTAGACATCAAAATAACCAACAATCCAATTGAAAAATGGGCTACAGAGCTAAACAGAGAATTCTCAACAGAAGAATCTCAAATGGCCAAAAGACATTTAAAGAATTGCTCAACATCCTTATTCAGGGAAATGCAAATCAAAATGACTCTGAGATACCATCTTACACCTGTCAGAGTGGCTAAAATCAAAACTACTGATAACAGCTTATGTTGGGGAGGATGTGGATCAAGGAGAACACCCCTTCACTGTTGGTGGGAGTGCAAACTTGTACAGCCAGTTTTATAATCAGTATGGCAGCTTCTCAGAAAATTGGGAGTCAATGTACCTCAGGATCCAGCAATACCACTCTTGGGCATATACCCAAGGAATTTTCAATCATACCACAAGGACACATGCTCAACTTTGTTCAAAGCAGCATTGTTCCAGTTAGCCAGAACCTGGAAACAACCTAGATGTCCTTCAACCAAAGAAAGGAAAATGTGGTACATATACACAATGTAGTACTACTCAGCAGAGAAAAACAATGACATCATGAAATTGCAAGCAAATGGATGGAACTAGAAAATATCATCCTGAGTGAGGTAACCTCGACTCAGAAAGGCAAACATGGTATTTACTCACTCATAAGTGGATACTAGATGTAAATCAAAGGGTAACCAGAGTTCAATGCACAGCTCCAGAGAAGCTAGCTAACAAGGAATACTCAAAGAGGGACGTATGTATCACCCTCAGAAGGAGAGATAGGTGAGATCTCCCTGAGTAAACTGGGGTTGAGGGGTGGGTGATGGAGGGTAGGTGGTGGGGAATGAGAACATAAGGGAATGAGATGCTCAAGCTGGAACAAGGAAGGAGTGAGAGAGCAATGAAAGAGATACCATAATAGAGGGAAACATCATGGGGATAGGGAGAAACAAGGTGCAAGGGAAGTTTCCAGGAATGCACAAGGATGACCTTAGCTTAGACTACTAGCAATAGTGGATAGGGTACCTCAACTGGCTTACCTAAGTAATTAGATTGCTGAATATCCTACCTGTCATCATAGAGCTTTCTCTAGTAACTGATGGAAACAGATACAGAGATCCACAGCCAAATATCAGGCCAAGCTCCAGGATTCCAGTTGAAGAAAGAGAAGAAGGATTCTATGAGCAAGGGGCATCAAGATCACCCTACAGAGACAACTAAACCAAACTAGTGGGAACTCATGAAATTTAAAACAATGGCCATGGAACTCCATGGGACTGGACTAAGCCCTCTGCATAACTGAGACTGTTGTGTAGCTTGATCTGCTTAAAGGGCCCCATGGCAGTAGGATCAGGTTCTAGCCCTGGTTTATGAGCTGACCTTTTGGAGCCCATTCCCTATGGAGGGACACCTTATACAACCTTGAGGCAGGGGGAGGGTCTTGGACCTGCCTTTACTTAATGTACCAGGCTCTACTGATTCCCCATGAAGGCCTTATCTTCGTAGGAGGGAATGGGGTAGGTTGTGGGGGAAGGCTGGAAGCATGGAGGAGGGAAGAGGGGGATCTGTGATTGGTACGTAAAATGAAAAAAAAAAACTTAATTAAAAAAATCTTTAAGAAAAGTCTATTTGTAGTTGGCAAAATTAAAGAAAATACTCTATAATCTTTCCTATATTTGTGAGTTTAAAGTTTTATATCTAATTTACCTTTTATTATAACCAAGGAAAAGAAAGACATTAAAGACCTCCTATAAGTCAATAAAAATGAATGTGTAACATACACAAACTTATGAGAAACAATGAAAGCAGTACTAAAAGGAAAATTCTTATATTCAGAAAGCTCTAGGATAAGTCACCCAAAAAGAGTAGATGGCAAGAAATAACAAAAGTGATGGCTGAAATCAATAAAATAGTAACAAAGAAGAAAGACAAAGAATCAATGAAACAAAAAGTTGGGTCTTTGAGAAAATCGACAAGATAGATAAACTCTTACCAAAACTAAGTAAAACACACAGGGAGAATGCTCAAATTAACAAAATCAGAAAAGAATAGGAGGGAAATAGACACTGAGGAAATTTAAGAATTATTAGGTCATATTTCAAAAACCTGTACTCCACAAAATTGGAAAATATAAAAGGAATGGATAATTTTCACAATAGTTACTACTTACCAAAGTTAAATCAAGATCAGTAAACAATTCAAATAGACCTATAATCCCTAGTGAAATAAAAGCTGTTTTTAAAAGTCTCCCAACTTAAAAAAAATCACAGGTTTTAGTGCAATATTCTACCAGACTTTCAAAGAAGAGTTAACATCAATACTCATCAAATTATTACACAAATTAGAAAGAGAAGGAACACTGTGAAATTCATTTTATGAGGCCATGGCCACTCTACTATCCAAACCACCCAAAGCTACAATAGAGAAAGATAATTATAGGCCAATTTCCCTTATGAACATAGATGAAAAAATAAAATATTTGCAAATGAAATCCAAGAACACATCAAAAAGGTCATCTACTGTGATCAAGTAGGTTTCATTCTGAGATGCAGATATGGTTGAATATATGTAAATCAGTAAATATAATCTACTATACAAACAACCCATTAAGAAAACCCATTTGATCATCTCATTAGATTCAGAAAGGCCTTTGACAAAATCCAACAACACTTCATGATAAAAGTTTTGGAGAGATTAGGGTTACAAGGGACATACATAAACATAATAAAAACAATTTACAGCAATTTTAAAGCCAACATCAAATTAAATGAGAAAAACTCAAAGCTATTCCACTAAAAATGGAATAAGACAAGCTTGTCCACTCTCTCTATATCCACTCAATATAATACTTGAAATTTTAGCTACAGCAATAGCACAACTAGAGGAGATCAAGGGGATACAAATGGGAAACAAAGAAGTCAAGTATCTTATTTGCAGATGTTATGATAGTATACATAAGTGACCCTAAAATTTCCACCAGAGAACTCCTACAGCTGATAAACACTGTCAGTGTAGTGTCTGGATAAAAGATTAACTCAAAAATATCAGTAGCACTCTTATATACAAATGACAAATTGACTAAGAAATCAGGGAAACAACACTCTTGACAATAGCCGCAAATAGCAGAAAAACTTAGGGTAACTCTAACCAAGCAAGTGAAAGATTTGGATGACAAGAAAGTCTTTAAGTTTTTGAAGGAAGAAATTGAAGAAGATATCAGGTTAATCTCCCATGTTCATGGATCAGTAGCCTCAACATGGTAAAAATGGCTATCCTACCAAAAGCAATCTACAAATTGAATGCAGTCTCTATCAAAATCCCAACACAATTCTGTACAGATCTTGAAAGGACAATTCTCAACTTCATATGTAAAATCAAAAATCCCAGGATAGCTAAAACAATTCTGAACAAAAAAGAACTGATGGAGATATCACCACCCCTGATTTTAAGATTTACTAGAGAGTTAAATTACTACAGAGTAATACAAACTATGTATGTAGTATTGGCATAAAATAGATATGTTGATTTCTGAAATTAAATTGAAAACACAGTCATAAATTCACACACCTATGTACACACAATTTTTGATAAAGAAACCACAAGTACATAATGGAAAAAAAGCATTTACAACAAATGGTGCTAGTCTAACTGCATGTAGAAGAATATAAGTAGATCTATATCTATTGCCCTGCACAAAACTCAAGTCCAAGTGGTTCTAATACTCAACATCAAACCAAGTACACTTAACCTGGTAGAAGAGAAAGAAGGAAATAGCCTTGAACATATTGGCATAGAAGAAGACTTTCTGAACAGAACACTGATAATGCATTCACTAAGATCAACAATTAATAAACTGTATCTCATGAAATTAAAAAGCTTCTCTAAGGCAAAGAATACTGTCAATAAGACAAAATGGCACCCTACAGAATGAGAAATTATTTTCACCAAGTCCACATCCAACAAAGGGCTAAAATCAAATATACTCAAGAAACAAGGTAACAACAACAAAATAAATAATCCAATTAAAAACCTAGGTACAGATCTAAGTATAGGAATCTCAAATGTCTGAAATACAAGGAAATGTTCAACATCCTTAGCCATTTGGGAAATGCATATCAAAACTATTTTGAGATTACATTTTACCACTGTCAGCATGGCAAAGATCAATAATCCACATGACAGCTCATACTGGCAAGGATATGGAGCAAAGCAAATGCTTCTCCATTGCTGATGGGAGTGTAAGCTTGTACAGCCACTATGGATATCAATATGGTGGTTCTTCATAAAATTGAAATCAGATCTACCTCAAAATTCAGTTTACCCATTCTTGGGCATATACCCAAAGAACACTCCTTCCTACCACAAGGACACTTGCTCAACTATGTTCATAGTGGCTTTATGAATAATATCCAGAAGCTGGAAACAACCTAGATGCCCATCAACAGAAGCATGGATAAAGAAGTTGTGATACATTTTCACAATGGAATATTACTCAGCTGTTTAAAATGATACCATGAAATTGCAGGCAAATAGAACCAGAAAATATCATCATAAGTAAGGTAACCCCCAGACTCAGAAAGAAAAACATAATATGTATATGTGTCTATATGTATTTACTTATAAGTAGATATTAACTGTTAAGTAAATGTTAGCCAAGCTCCAAACTATAGAATCAGAGAGGTTAGGTAAAGAGTAAGGCTCTAGTGGGGGACACATTGCTGGGAAGGAGAATTAGAATAGATTTTGTGGGAGGAGTTGGTGAGGCAGGAGTTGGAGAGATTAGATGTGGGGGGAGATGGAATGGTAAGAAAGAGTGCAGGGAGAGAGGGCTGGAATTGAGGGACACTGAAGGGTTGTAGAACCATAGTAAGTGGAAACTTACTGGAATCTATGAGGATGATCCTAGTGAAGGACTCCTAATAATGGGGATATGTGGTCTCAATTGTCCATCTCTTGTAGCTAGGCAAGGCTCCCAGTGGCTGGAGTGGGTTATATTTGTTTGAGCTGAGGTAGTCCTGTGGAGATCCTCAAACAACCCAATGCAATGCTAGGATAGAGGGTTGGTCTCTGCAAATGGATGACAAGTCCCCATTGCTGATGAAAACAACCACACAAGTTCATTGAATGTGGAGAGATCAAGACATGCCTGCACGGAGCCTTCACTACTACATTCTAGTCTCTGGTGCAGGAAGGTACCTTGCAGGCTTCTGAAAGAAACCTGGATACCAACCTAACCTCAAAACCTTTGACCTACAATTTTTTCTGCCTCAAGATGTCCTGGAGCAATGGTGATTCAGAACTTGTGGAAGTGGCCAACTGATGTCTGATTTAACTTGAGGCCCATTCCATGAGAGGGAGCCCATGCCCAGCACTGCTTGGATGGCCAAGAATGAGACATTAGATAGCTCCAAGATCTAGGGTTAACCAAACATGATTGGTCTAAAAAAGTTAAAAATAAATAAATAAATAAATAGTTTCAAATGATATTCTACTACACTCTTAGACAGGTACCTTCTTTACTAATCATTAGAGAGGCTTCCTCTGGCACCATATGAGAATGGATACAGAGACTTGCAGCCAGACATTGTTTGGAGAGAGTTTAGATTGGAAGTCCACATTGGGTCCCTCCCCTCTTTCCTTGGAGCTCAGGAAGTCCTGTGGAAGAGGGAGTAGAAAGTCAGAGGGTAGAAGTCAGAGGGTATAGAGGACATGAAGAGAACATGGCCCACTGAATCAACTAAGCAGAGCTCATACAGACTCAGAGACTAAACTGGCAAACATGGGGCTTGCAGGGGTCTTTACCAGGTCCTCTGTGTATATGTTGCAGCTATTAACTTGGTGTTTTTTGTGGGACTCCTAACTCTGGGAGCGAATGTGTCTTTGACTCATTTACCTTCTCTTGGGACTCTTTTCCTCCTATTAGGTTGCCTTGTCCATCCTTGTCTCATTGTATTTTGTTTAGTTGTTGTCTCTTTTAAACCAGCTCTTTTGTAAAGGGAGAGGGAGGGGGAGTGGATCTGGGGGAGAGAAAAGTTGTTGAGGAATCTGGAAGGAGTGGAGGGAAAACTGTGATGTATTATATGAGAGAAGAATCTATTTTGAATAGAAAATAAGTGAATATTCAAATTACTTCAAATTAAGCAAAAATTCCTCACAAGTGTGCCCTCCATTTTAGGATTTTAGTTCATTTCAAATGTAGTCAAGTTGACAACCAAGATAGCCATCACAATGGTCTAGCTCCCAAATAATGCCAGTCACTTCTAAAGAAAATTGATTGGTGTAATCTAAGCTTAGATTTACCCAATTGCACAGGGAAAGACAGTACTATTATATGCACAGCATGGGAGAATGAAAAATATTCAGCGAATAGCAACTGTCTATTTTCATATTTCTCTATTACACACACACACACACACACACACACACACACACACACACACACACACACACCTGTGTGAGTGTGTGTGTATACATACATATATTCAATATTTATATTCAAGATAGAAAGTTACCCATAGCTCTGTTAATTCCCTTAGTCTTTGATTTAGTATAGAAGGTGATTCTCACATGCTGTTCTGTGCTTTATACATCCTGTCCATCCACACTTTTCTGTGATTAACTTGTGAATCTTTTGAAAGCAGAGCAGATGGAGAGCTGCATTAATCTCAAGCACCATCCTAGCTGGATGACTATTTTTTGGCTGAGTGGGCCTTCTTTGGGGGGTTACAATTGTTCTTTCAAAATTTCTGAGGTTATTAATTCCACAGCCCAATAAGTTATTTAATAATTCACTGTCAGAGTTGGCTTTGAAGAAGAGTTCAGATATAGATTTTTTTATTTCAAGCGTTCACTTTATAGTCTTATGTCCTTTTTGGTTGTATGGCTGAGAAACAAGCTAGAGGGAAGGTTTATTGCTCATATCCAATGTGTGCATCAAGGTGTTGCAGAAGTGCTCATTCATTTAAAAGAATGAAAAGAGTTTCATTATTTTAAGCATTTTATTTATTATTAATGTTGGTGGGGGTATTCACAGATATGCCATGACTCAACAGTAAAGGCCAGAGGAGAGCTTTTTGGACTTGGTTCCCTCCTTCTAACACGTGGCTTCTGGAGGTTGAACTTGGTTGTCAGGCTGAACCCACAAGGGCTTTCGCCTCTGATCTGTCTTGCCAGCTCTACTTCAATCATAACCAATTTGAGTCCATGGTGTTGCTATGTAGCAGCACTCTTAATTGATGAGCTATGTGTCCTGCTCCTCCATGGAATATTGTGATACAAATACTTTTTAATGAGATTTAGAAAAAAAAGGACATTTCCACTATTTCCAGAGGAAATTGTGAGCATTTATCCTTAATTCTGTATTTAAATGACCCTGAATAAATTTCTATTTAGAAATTACAAGAAATTTGAATGATACTCTGTAGTCCTAATCCAACAGTAAGTAACATTCCAAGGAGGCTCAGCATTACAAATCCCCCCTTGTCATTATTCCTTATGAACACAACATCTCAGTCATCTGCATCTGTTGATTAAAAAAACTCAAAGACAATTCCCAAGAAGTTCAATTGTTTCTCCTTATATTCTTTCCTTCTTAATCACAAGGCAACTATTTTCAGGAGACAGGTCCCACCTACTTGATTGGTATGAACAAAACTGTCATTGTTTTTTCCTTCAGGACTGCCCCAGAGCCAAAAGGGATTTTTGCATGATCACAGGCATTCTCTTTCATGCCAAGGTCATGTCCAAGGGAAATGGAAGAAGAAGCCAAAAGGAAGAAGAGGAACAGAACTGCCCATTGAGACCTTGGAATCTGCCTCTACTTCTAGGAAGCATCATAGGCTATCAAATGTCTGCAAGATTTCTGTCATCACTCCTTCTATCACCTGACCTATTGGACTCTAGACTTCTCAGGAGAAAATACCACTTAAGTTGTGCTTGTTCACTGTGGCACTCAAGACACACAGACAGAGCTATAAAAGAAGGCATTGCAATAGCAAGAACAGGACATTCATCTCATCAGGTCCTCCTTTAGGCTTCTTTTCTATTCTCTCATGTCTGATTTCTTATTTAAGTCAGGAGATTTGAAGGAGGAGAGGAGCTTGTGCCAGAGAATAAAGGACCCCAACAGGAAGACATTTCAGTGATTCACAAAATAAGGCCTAGGTTATATTATTTATCCTCTTTCTGTAATGATGACAATTTATTACATTCTGAGTATGTGCCAGATGCTTTACATATATAATGTTTAATCCTTGTGAAAACATTGTGAGATACCTATTTTTATTTTTGCTTTGTAGATGAGAAAACTTTGGTGAGAAAAGTTAATTAACTTATTCAAATATATAGAGCTAACAATTAGAGGGTCAGGAAAAATCCCACTGCTGCCTGACTCTGTATGTTATGTTCTTCTCCTCGCTTTATTTGTTCATTCCTTCTTCCTCAAAAATTATTTTAAATGACACATGGTAGTGACTGAATATACTTTCACACTGCATATAACTATTGTGAAACTTTGTATATGTGTTTGTGTGTGTGTGTGTGTGTGTGTGTGTGTGTGTGTGTGTGTGTGTGTGCAGAAGTATATTAAATGTGCAAATCATTTAGAACAACTTTCCACATCCCAACATCTGATTCTAAGAGTCCCATAGTGGGGACAAATTTCTATAATTCTTCAATGCTTTTTTTTTTTTTTTTTTTGGTTTTTCGAGACAGGGTTTCTCTGTGTAGCTTTGCGCCTTTCCTGGAACTCACTTTGGAGACCAGGCTGGCCTCGAACTCACAGAGATCCGCCTGCCTCTGCCTCCCGAGTGCTGGGATTAAAGGCGTGCGCCACCACCGCCCGGCTCTTCAATGCTTTTTTAAACATGCATTAAGCTTTTATATTTTGTAAGATATATATGTCCATGTTCTGGAAATTGTCTTTTTAGTGTAATAATATTTTGTTCATATATGTTTATTTGTGTGTACAAATGTATGCATGGCTACACATGTGCAGCTTTGTGTGGAGGTCAGTTGTCAACAATGAGTGTCCTTTTCTCCAGCTTATATTTTGAGACAGGGTCTCTCACTTGTCCCAAAGCTCACTATTTTGATTAAATGCACTGGCCAATGAACCCCAGGGATCCTCCTGTCTCTGCCTCCCCAGGGCTGAGACTACAAATTCATGACACCATAGTTGTGTTTACCTGGGTTCAAGGGGTTGAATTCAGGCCTTCATGCTTGTACAGCAAGCATTTAACTGGCTGAGTCCTCTCTCGAGCAACTACTGTAATAATAATACATTTTAGAAGACATCTTTCAATATAAGACAGAACTATTCTTCCGACAAATTGTGTCATATTTAAGTTTGAACTTGTCTGCTACCTTGCTCTGTATTTTTCTTTTGTACCTAGCTTCCTAGTTAGTTAGTGTTAAGAAACAGACAAAATAAAATACTTCTAGGATGACAGTTCTCTGCAAAACCTGACTTCCTTAGGAGATTATTTGATCTAATGGATTAAATATTAGAGTGTCTAAAAATCCCCCTCTCTCTTTCTACTTACTACAATTGCTTGGGCATCAACATCTCTGTCTAGTTGAATAGCATAATACTGTTCTTCATGGTGTGGATTTTTCTATAAATTTCTGCCTTTCTTGGCTGACTCTCATTATTTTGCCTCAGCTGTCTTTCTACCTCTATATTAATATTATGGTGGTTTGAAAGAAAATGGCCCCCCAAGGGAGTGGCATTATTAGGAGGTGTGGCTTTGTTAAAGTGGATATGGCCTTGTTGGAGGAAGTGTGTCACTGTGGAGGCAGGCTTTGAAGTCTCATATATGCTCAATCCACACCTAGTGTTAAACCACTTCCTGTTGCCTGCAAGTCAAAATGTGAGACTCTCAGCTCTGTCTCCAGCACCATGTCTGCCTGCATGCCACCATGTTGCACACTGATGATTATGGACTAGACCTCTGAAAATGTAATCCACCCCAATTAAATTATTTTCCTTTATAAGAGCTGCTCTGGTCATGGTGTCTGTTTGTAGCAATAGAAACCCTAAGACAAATATACTGTGGCTCATCTCACAGCTGAGGAATCTAGGAGTTGGAGAGAACAAATGGCGGTGAAGGGCTCTGAGCTGCTTAATGTTGGAACTGGTAATAGATTCTATCTGCTGACTCCTGACTCCATGCCTTCTTTATACTACAGGGGGTTATTAATGAGAAGCCTTGGGGAAAGAGGCTGGCTTATTGATGAATCTATCTCACTTTCCTCTTCCAGCTCATGTCCTATTTCTAGTCACACTTGTTTAACTAGGAAAGTTTGACATATCCATTCATCCTTGGCAGAAAACTTGAAAAAGACTACACATTTGTTCTTGTATTTTATTTCACATAGCTTTTAAAGAAATCTAGAACATGGCTATGACCAACAAATAAAATGTTCAAGCATTATGGGCTATTTTAAAAAATACAGAATCTAGCTCCCAATTTCATGAATTCATTTAACAGCAAGAACAGCAAGAACACTCAGCACTTATATTACTGACTTTACTCATTACTATGACAAAATACCCAATGAAAACAATTTAAGGAAGGACAGGGATTTATTCTGGGTCATACTGAGGGTACATTCCATCATGATAGGTAAGGCACAGCAGCAGGAGTATGAGGCAGCTGGACACACTGCATCCATAGTCAGAAAATGGAGATATGGATTCTAGTGTTCAGATTGCTTTCTGCTTTCTTAATTTAACATAGAATTTCAGCCCTATGGGATAGTGTCACCCACATTTAGGGTAGGTCTTTTTATCTCAACCTAATCTAGAAACTCCCCTTCAATTATGCCTAAAAGTTTGTCTCCTATGTGATTTTTAGATCCTGCCAAGGGGACAATATTAGCCATCACAGCACTCACAAATGGTGATATATGTTAAAGTATTTTTTGTATAATACCTGGGAAAGTAAAGCCAAGACATTCAGCTGAAATACGTCTTTATCTTACTTGAGAGCAAAGTTAGGCTATGTCCTCTCATTCCAAGTCAAGAGCTAAAGGGACAACCGATTTTCTTAGCTGCCTTTTTTGTACAGCTAATTAAAATATAGACTGATTTACCCAACTTAAATGTGCTAAACTCTATTCATTATATTTCTGGGTAGTTTGTATTTTTAAAAACATGCATAATGCTCATGAACATGTAATGGATATATATCTTTGAAACCTAGAGGCCTAGTTTTGTTTAAATTTTGCTATTTCAAAATAACAACTTTTGAGGCCATGGCCTAGCCCAGCAACCCTGATCTCTCTCTCTCTCTCTCTCTCTCTCTCTCTCTCTCTCTCTCTCTCTCTCTCTCTCTCTCTTACTAGTAATTCTCAAGTTTATATTATATATCCCTAAAACTACCACTGTATTTCAGATTAGTAAATTCTGTTGTAAATATTTTGCTAGGATTCCTATCAAATCCTCATAATCCTGTATAGACAAAATCCATTCTAACAATGCTATTTGGGATGTTAATTGCTTGGAGCTCTATGAGGAGAATATGTTTAGTGAATTATCAGACACTGGGATCTCCTGATTGGCAGCATGTATTGTCATTCACAACTGTGAAAAAGGGGTACTGAGTTCATCCTGTGTATCTAAGAGGTACACTAATATTCACCTCTTAGGAAATGTTTTAAAATTTAGCTAAAAATTTAAATTTACCACCCTATCACACAGCAATAATTCAATCAAATTTAATAATCCACTATGTTCATGATGGTTACTTTCTCATGCTTCTTTCCAATGATGTAAGAGCTTACCTGGACAAAAGGAACAGCCATGGACAACTCATATGCCAATTTTATCCAAACTTTCAAACTTTGGCAGATCAAAATCTTCCCTAAACCTTTCTAAGTGACTTTCAACTCCTTTGTGAGTTAATCTAGATTCCCTGAGTGTGTCTTGCATATGTATTTTTGGAAGCAAAAACAAAACATTTGAGAATGAAAGGCTGAGAGAACACACTGCTTTTCCAGCACTGCTACGTGAATAATTTAAGAAGGCTTTTAAAGCTATGCTTTAATTGGTTTTGAAATCCATTCCTCTTCAGATGGTATATCTGTCCTCTTTGTCTACCACTGCTCTGTGCAGGTCTCATGGAGGATATCTGTTATTCCTAAGAAAGGAATGAGTTGGGAATGAACTGGCTTATTATCAGATCCATTTATCCACTTGGAGATCACCACTGCAATCTATGAAAAAATGCACCAGCTTTGAAAAATGGCAGTGCTCCCAGGATATGGAGAAGGTGTGTATCCCCTCACAGGAATCTATCTACTTTTTCTGTTACTCTGCCTCTCCTGGCAGCTGAGATTGGATTTTTTTTCCCCAAAGGAAGATGCAGATTTTGTTTTTCTTTATTTGACTTGAAAATTATGTCTGGCTTCTGTACGGGAAGGGTTTGGATCAAAAGTCTTTTCTTATTTGTACTGCAAATAAAAAACATAACCCCAATAATAAATTGCTTTAACACCTTTTCAACAACCTGGACCTTTCAAGGAAGGCTGTGCCAGGTATTATCTGTATGTTAGAAGTGCTCCCCACACTTGTTTGGAAGGAGGCTGGATCCTGCACACTCTCATCAGTACCAGGAAAATAAAACCTGCCAAGTCCATTTCAACTGACTTAAACTAATAGAAGTCAGCCCTAATTTCCACTATACCAGAACCTCATCTTAGTAATAGATGGTTTTTCTGCCCTCTTGTGTTACTTCCTTCATGGTCTGCCATGATGGTTTTGTCTCATTGTGCAGAAAAAATATATATACTAAATGCAGATGTTTCTCACACAGTGACTTACCAAACTCCAGGATACACAGGTCAGCTTTCTCCAGGTCCCCTCCTCTGATGATGTTGTGAAGGCAATACAGACTCCATCTTAGGGAAGGGCCATCATTTTAGATCACCTGCTGTACTCAGTTCCAGGAAAGACCTCAGTAATGTGCCATGACAACTTGAACAGATACAGGGCAGTATGCTCCTGCAGATACTGCCTGCAGTTTATGGCCCTTGAAGATATTTAGATAATCCTGCTGAGCAGCCCAGATATTCTTGCTCAGTAAGTTGTGGTTCCCTGCCAAGAGTCCAACCCAATAGTTTCAAATGTGGTTTCATGCCAAAAGTCTAAACTAATAGTTTCAAAATATCACCTTGCCCCATATACCTTCTGCCCAATCCCAAGATGCGAAAGCACGTAATTCCCGGCTTGCAATTTTTTCCCCTATAAAAACTATCTACCCCTAGGCTCACTGCTGCCAATGCATGTTCCTCCATCTGCCTGGCAGTAGCCCAGGTTCCAACCTGACAATAAAGGATCCTTATGTGCTTACATCTGAAACCGGCTTCTTGGTGGTCTCTGGGGGTTTTGTGAAATGGTTACAACAATGTACATCCTGTGGAACTTCCATAGACACTTCCAGATAGAGCAAAACCCATAAATGTGAAGCATTCACATTTTACAGTCAGCTCTATCACAAAATGTCCTCTTATTATTAAATATTCTCTCCTATATCAGCCAGGAAATGATGGCAAGGTCATGAGGCTGCATACCACTCACCTCTCTCAAGTCCTGTCTATGGGTCTAACTTCTATTGTTAGATCACATGGTAGTGATTACCATCCAGACACTAGGGTCTCAAATGAAATTTTTAAGAAGCTCCCAACAATTCAGTAATTCATTGTAGTTTTGAGAAAATCAAAAACAGTTCCAAGAGATAAATACACATAGTCCAAAATGAAGAATAACTACAGGCTTTGCTAGATATTTCCATTGTGGCACAAAAATGCCACAGACTCAAGAGTATTTTTTCTTGCTTTTATTAATATTTCACATGAGAAGAAAATAGTGTGATATTTCATCTCCAGTTTCCAGGGAAGCACTGTGGAGACTTCAGTTAACTGATGTGGTCAGACAAACCAGCAGCCTCCCTGATTAGTGTCCCCTGCTATGTGAAAGAGACAAAACCCCAATCACAGAACATCCCAGAAAGCCCTAGTGACCCTACTCCAGCTGTGCGTTTTAGAGAACTGTCAAGTATCTATAAATATTTTGCAGGTTCTTAGGAAAAGGTGTTAGCCTTCAGAGAACAGAAGAGAAAGATTGCCCTTGCTTTTAGCCCTAGTTTCTGGTGGACAGATGTGGCCTGCTTTTTAACTTTCAGACACTTGTATCTAATTAATCCTTTTCTGTACCCCTTCTTTAAGTGGTGTGTGTTTTCAGGATTGTGTATGTGTGTGTAGAGGTAACAGATCAACCTTAGATGTATTCTTCAGTTGTTAGCTCTCTACCTTGTTTTTTGAGAAAGGTCTCCCCAGTTCAGCTAGGCTAGCCAAGCAACAAGCCCCAGCCATCCATCTGTGTCTGTTTCCTCAGTGCCTGAGTTCATAAGCAACATCACACCCGGCTCTTTTATAGGTGAGTCTTGGGAATCAAACTCAGGTCCTCATGATTTTGTGGCAAGATGAACTAAGCCATATGCTGACCCCAGGTTTCTCTTTATCTTTCTGTGTGGTGTATGCAAAAGAAAATAATTCTTCTGACACTTCGTGTTCCTTCCAGGATATGCAGAAAACTGTCATCGCCCTTTATTGAAAGCTCCCTGAGCTGAGTTTGGGTGGAGAACAGGCCACCACACAGGAAAAACAACCCTGAAGATGCTGAAGCAGCATCACCATCTGCCACACCTCACATTTCCAGAACTATGCTCTTCATTCCACCTTGACTCCCATTTCTGCAGTGAGTGAAACGAGAATATGGTAACTATTATCCAAAGTTGAGTTCTTTCTGATCATGTTGACACTTAGCACGTTTTGTCCCATGTTTCTCTTCCAGATGGTGGATTTGTAACTTTTGTTTTGAGAGAAGTAATAAGAAACTTTAGTGCCCGAGAACATATATATATATATATATATATATATATATATATATATATATATATATGTGTGTGTGTGTGTGTGTGTGTGTGTGTGTGTGTGTGTGTGTGTGTGTGTGTGTGTATGTATATATACACATACACACGTTGTCCATAAATGTACTGTTTTAAGTAAACCTCCTGTTCCTGTTTTACTTGATTAACAAGAATAATCAAACATCTAAATGAAAATCATTGTGTGTTACCACTGGAGAGTGTCCAACATAGTCCCAGACACCTTGGAAGGCTGGCAAAAAGCAAGATGCACTAGGCTGGGGGATATCCAGGCACTGAGGGATCTGTGTGCTATCTGCATCCATCCCCTTTGCTAGGAGGCAAGTTCAACCATTTTAATCTCATTAGAGCAAGATTCTTGTTGAGCTGAGCTGAGGGGTGGAAGATTTAGCAGTGGCTCCTAATTTTGAATGCTAAAGAAAATGCAGAGTGAGGAGTCTGACTTCCTGAATCACCTTGAATGACTTCCCCATGAAGCCTCCTTCTAATTCTGTATATTCAAAAAAGGGCCAAGTCAGTCTACTTTCCTGTGCTTTTCTCTTTCATACTTGACAGCTGGTAGGTGAAGAACCTTTCCAGTTATTTGTGTGTCTCTTGGATGTTTCCCAGGTGCAGTGCTGGTATATCTGGGAGATTTTATGTGCTAATCTTTGCTGCATTAGAGAATAACCAGCCCACTGAGAACCTGTGCCTTTTTAGATATGTTCAGTACACTTACCAAGAAGTAAAGTTTGAGAGAAAAAGAAAAAGCTTTCTGAGACCTCCCCTTCATAAAGTAAGAAACATCACTGACACCCATTTAATGACAATATCCCACTGTTTCTTCTCCATTTCTACTTCTCCATTAAGCTTCAGTTTATTGGCTCATTGTGTGCTGGAAACATAAAAGATTAAGAGGAGACAGAACTTGGGATCAGTAGTTTTTGGAGCCAAGCCTCCCCCTCCCCACTCCCTCAGCCCTGCTCCCCTCCTCCTCCTCCTCCTCCTGGCTTCCCTCTTCCTTTCTTCTTCCAGCTCTTCTGCCTCCTGCTCCTTTCCTCCTCCTTTCTGCTGCCTAGCAACTGCACTACAGGCAGTGTCACACAGAATTGCTTATTGCAGCTTCAGAGAAATAAACAGGATGGGGAATATTCTGGGTATTACATTAAAACTGCTGTGTACAAAGGAACCTAAACCAGGTAATCCCAGGAGTGATACTGAAGTAGAACTTTGCACCACAGTGCCTAGTTCTTCCCTACCGTCCCTACCATGGGCAAAAAGAAGCAGAAGCAGAAAAGAAAGAAGGGGTATAGATAGCTTTTAATTGACCATGTATTAATTATAACCATTATATTGGCTTAGACCTCAAGCATAATTACATCTGAACTTTAAGAACTTTATCGAAAAATGTTATAGTCATCATTTGTAAAGGACAATGAGCCTGTGCCAAGCCTGGCCCTACAGTCCCCATGGTAATCTCCATTCTTAGAATTGTGTGTGCCTAGCTTTAGCAGGATCTAAGAGATCCCCATCTTGAAGTCTGGAAAGGAGTCAAGACCTATATTTTCTCCAGGACCATTCATCTGCAAATAATAGGGTTCTTTTGTTCTTCAGACATTCATTCAGTTCCATTGTATGCAGCCTCTGACACTGACTGAACACATTCTTTGTGCCACCTACTGATACAGTGACCAGAACAAAAGACCTGTTGAACTTCCCAGGAATCACATTATCATAGCAACTATTTGACAATTAAACAAACTGCTAAAATAAACTCTGGTAAAGAACAAAGTAGGAAAGCCTGCATTCCACTTGGGGCTCCCTGCCTCTCTACAGCAGAAACTATTCTTTTTGTCAGTATTTCTTTTGGGTCAGGTCAAATCTGCTTTGCTAGGCAAGGGAAGGAAACAGGTCTCCTCCTTGCTTAGAACTTCCGAGTTTGAAGTACAGGCAAGACAACCAAGGAAGTGAAATGCGACTCTCCAGAACCATGGGCTCACCTGTAAGCCAATTATAAAGTCCTCCCATGTCCTAGGTTCTAATGCTGTAAGTCTCAATAATTGCCAAAAGTGGAGTTAATCTATTTACTAGGTTGAATTGGCTGTATTATAACAAAGACCCAGTTTCTGATATCCTCTTGCTCACACATGACTCTTGATGGCATGGTGCCCCAGTGTGAACGACATTATTGAGAGAGTGAGTGCTAGGTATGAGATGGCTTAGTATTATAACCAAGAAGGACAGAATGGTAGGATAGCATCTAAAAAGGCTGATTTGGGGCAGCAAATAGTGTCAAAATGCATTTGGTATGAGATTGAGAACAATGTCTCTCACCAAGGGAAGTTATGATTAAGAGCTAGGGAAAAGTGTCTGGTAACTAATTGAAGTTCCCTGGCTGGTATCCTTGAAGTAATCTCCATGTTCAGAGTATGCAAATAGGCTTAAAATGGAAGAAAAAACTGTCCAGACAAACAAACTTCCCAGAAGATATGGGCTACATGGTAGGCCTCAGCCTTCTCTGTCTGTTTTACCAAGCAATGTAGAATATTCACCTCCACTGCCAACTAGTACTTTCTGAGAGTGGGTGAACCCTCCTCTGTCCTGCAGGACAAATGTGTATTAACTGGTTGGGGAGAAAATTTAAAGGGCAGGGCTTCTCCTCCCAGCTCTTGGTAATACGTAGACATGGCAAATAGTAGAGAAACTGCTACCCTTCAGTAATAGAAGACACCTGGGGTTGAAAACTGGCCCTAGTAGGAATGTTATGTGTCCTAACTGGGAAAATCAAGTCCTCAGGACCTCACTTGCCTCATCTATAAGCTCTCAGTGAATGTCATTAATAACTTTTTATGAAAGTCACTGTTATACTTTAAAGGAACAAAAACAGAAATGCAGGACATCTTTTGCTGTCATATGAAAGCAAAATTGAGAAGCAGGTAAATGGTTCCATTAAAATTTATGATCTTGGAAAATGGTAAGCAGTCTTTTCTCAAGAACTGAAATTGCAATTCATACAGTAAACTTTCCCCTTTCCCTTGCCTTCTCTATCCTCCCCTCGACTCCCAGTTTTCCTATCCCATTATAGAACACACTGAAAGCAGACATTTACTGTGGCTACAAGTTAAAACGCTTGAGAGGTGGGAATGGACGGTAGGCTGGGGGGAAGGGGAGGGGGGCGCGAGGGGGGAGAACAAGGGAATCCGTGGCTGATATGTAGAACTGAATTGTATTGTAAAATAAAATTAAATTAAATTAAAAGAAAAAACTCTTGAGACCTTTTTGTGGCCTGGATATTGAAGGATATAAAACTTGCTGAACAAAAGAGGTTTCTATATTCTAAACTGAAGACCCTGTTTCTGATATCCTGATGTCTGTCCCTACCTATACATTTTAAAAATGTATTTTTCTTCTTGCGTATGTGTATGTAGTGAGTATGTGTGTACTTGGGAGGGGACTGCACATGTGAGTGGGCATGCACATGTTGAGTATATGGGCGAAGGGACCAGAGTTGATCTCTCTCTACTTTATTCCCTGGGTCAGGGTCTCTTTCTGAACTCGTAGCTTCCACAGCAAACATTTTATCCACTGAGCCAGCTCCCAGCTCCCCAATACTTTGAAATGAGGCTGAAAAGGATGGCTTCTAAGGAATCTCGGTTGTGCTTGTGAATGACTCTGTGCCCATCCTGAAGTTTACTTGACCCCTAGCAGTCTTCCTGGGCTGCTGAACTATTGGCCCCACCTCCGGCTTCTTTTCCTGGGTCTTCTAACTGTTCCTGCACAGTATGGACCAAGGATTCACTTCCAGTTTACACCTACCTTCAGCCTTCTCTGTGCCAAACAGAGATCTTTCTTGATGCTATTTTTTTCAGAACTCAAAATCAGGCACCAAACTAATAGAATCCAGTCTCTGATGATGGAGAATCCTATAGGAGTGTGTCTATTTTTCTCCAACTTATTAAAGGAATTTTGAGAACCTCAGCTCAGTATCTCTCAGGGTGATTCAAGGAACAGGTGCATGGAGGCTACCTGGAGGCTTAACAAATCAAGATTTAGAAATAAACTTCCTTCCTACCAGCTAGATTCTCTACATAATTGTCTTCAGTAATAAAGTTTCAGACTTATTGATGTAATCTGTTATTAAAGATGTAGATCAAAATGAAGATTCTTTTCACATAAAAAAGTGACAGTACAAACCCAATATTAAAAACACCTTTTTTAAAATAATCAATCTACTCAGACTTTTAGAAAAGGTTTCTTTTATAACAACATTTACACATTTTCCTTTCATCGTATTTTTTTATTTATACTTTAGATGTATCTTTTTAAAGTTAGCTGAGCCAAAGAATAAAAACCAGTGATTGGCAGGCCAGTTCACAGGATGTAATTCATTACCTTCATTTGAGATTCCAAACAGCCACTTAGACTGTGTTCTCAGTGCTGGAGATAGGGGCCTTTGTCCAGAAGACACGAAGTTGTTGATTTCAAGTGATCTTCCATGCTAGTGGAGGAGATAGGCATGGAGAAGTATAATAATACATATTGCTGGGTAGTAACAAATGCCCTGATAATAAGAAAATATCATGGAGAATTTGAGACTATCTGAGGAAGAGTGAAGAAGACATTGTGGAGAGAAGGGCAGATAAAACTGAGAAATCGTTTATTTAGGAGAGGCCTGGATGGTGTGAAAAGGGCGGATGGCCTACATGAAGATAAGAACGTAGAGTAGCAATCAGAGAGAGCTGGGGGGGGGGGCAAACACAGTGATAGGCGTGGTATGTCTGAACAAGCAGGTCTGTAGGTCAAGAGAAGTGCAGCAGAGGGAGCAGCTCGACAAGCAGGGTCTTACTGGGCAAAGTAAGGGATTATGCTTTATTTGAATTATGATGAAAGTAGTTCTAGATTGGAGTAGCAATGTTACGTCATCTTATATGCATGTTTTGTCGATTTAATTACCCTGATTTTCAAAGGAAAGGCTGAAATGACAGAAACCATATTAGTGGTTATTTCAGTAGACTTTGAGCAACGAGGATGTGGCTTGAATCTGAGTCTTGTCGGTGGGGACAGGAGAGTAGTGTCAGGAAGCATTTTGGGGAGAGCTGAAAGGTCTTGTAAAATGCATGGGGAGAAGTGGAAGACGTGGAGAAATCAAGGTTACTAAATATTCTTGGCCTGACTAGTTGACTGAATGGCAGTATATTTTGTTCACATGGGAATTACAGAGAAAGAATACTTTTAGAGAAAACACTGAGTCTTCCAGTCTTCCTGCCTTCCAGGCAGGTTTGTAAACTTTGTGTGTATGAATTGAGACTTTCAGTGTAGAACTGGTATAAAAATCTGGGGCCCAGAGCTGCAGATTGGAACTTGTGACTCATCAGAGACTAAATATAGATAGCCACAGAAACGAAAGTGGGCATCCAAGGAGGGAGAAAATGAGAAAGACATAATAGGAAGATCTCCTTATTCCAAAGCCAGCAATGTGGAGAGAAGACCAGGGAAGAATCCTGGAAAGGCAGACAACATGTAGGGCATATTATATATCACCCAGGGAGCTGCTAGGCAACAAAGAAGGAGTAAAAGTAATACATATTTGGGTGCTAATAACTCTCATTTACTTTTTCTTCTTTTCTAAGTAAAAGATGTATGGAGTGGTGTAAGTAAATTCTTCTTGGTGACTTCTAAACAGAGGTGGCAACTACGGAAACCAGATTAGTAGGGATCTAAGGTACCATTTCTAAAAAGGGATAGAGAATCGGTCAAAGAATGAAGGATCTCTCTTAAACTACCTCTTGCATTAACTCAAGAGCATCCAACAGCTTACTGAAAAGGGCAAAATAAAATATGCTGCTCAGACTGCTATTACCCCATGACATTTGAGAAAGGAAAGGACTGCAGGCTTAATAAATGAGAAGTGAACACTAAAAAACTTTCGTCGCCAGTGGTTTAAGAAGCAATTTGGGTTCAGGAAAAGAGGAGGTAAGACTTATAGGCAAAGGCATATTTTTCACTCCTGGTGGTTTTTGAACATGCTCACATGTCCAAGGATCCTCAGAAATAATGAGATTTAGAAATAAACCTTTGTATACACAAGAAAAGAAGTTGCTATTCCTGTTCAGTACATTTTAAATTTTTATTTATTTTGTACACATGGGTGTTTTGCATGCATGCATGTCTATGCATCATATATGTGCCTGGAACCTGGGATGGGAGACAGAAGAAGGCATTGGATACCACAAGAATGGAGTCACAGACAGTTTATAAGCAGCTATGTGGATATTAGATATTAAATACCAGTCCTCTGGATGAGCAGCCAGTGCTCTTAACCACAGAGTGCTCACTCCAGCCCTCCTATTTAGTGCTTATTACAAACCCAGAATGAGAACTACTTAGGCCACTTAGATGGTGATTAATGAGTCAGGGAAATGATGACAGGTCTCATCACTTTGTGGTCAGAACTCCTGTGATTTCTTCTCCAGCATGTTCCTCACCAGGCATCTGAGCACTGGGCATTCCCAGTGCTCACACAGACAGCAGTGATCACAACTGACTTTTTGTTGACATTTAATTTGGGTCATTCATGGCAGGGGAAGAATGCACTCAGTTCATCCATGGTTGAAAATGAACTTCCACACAAGATCAACATCTGAACAGATGTTATTTTGTTTTATTTGGGGGAAAGTCTCTCTTAAAATTTATTTCCTCAGATTTAAGAATACGGTCTTATCTGTTGATAGCTAACAAATCACTGACCTTCAGAATTAATAATAAAATATTTCATTTATTGGAAATGTGCTGTGGGATGGTCTGTATGTCAAATTGCTCTGATTGGTCAATAAATAAAACACTCATTGGCCAGTGGCCAGGCAGGAAGTAGGTTGGGACAAGGAGAGAGGAGAATTCAGAGAAGTGGAAGGCTGAGGCAGAGAGAAACTGCCAGCCGCCACCATGACAAGCTGCATGTGAAGACACCGGTAAGCCACAAGCCATGTGGCAAGGTATAGATATATAGGAATGGATTAATTTAAGCTATAAGAACAGTTAGTAAGAAGCCTGCCATGGCCATACAGTTTGTAAGCAATATAAGTCTCTGTGTTTACTTGGTTGGGTCTGAGAGGCTGTGGAACTGGTGGGTGACAGAGATTTGTCCTGACTGTGGGCAAGGCAAGAAAACTCTAGCTACAGAAATGACATGACAAAATAAAGATAATCTGTACCTGTCACTGTGTGTCACCACATGGGTGTGTGGGTTCACATATATCAGTGGAAAGAAGACTCAAAGGCATCTTAAGAATGAATCTAGCCTTACATGGCTGCAGGGGGGTCCAGCCTCAAAAGACTGAAGCATCTTCCCTTCGCCTAGGGCAGTTTTATTTTTCTCTAATTACAGTTTAGCCAGTTAATTTCCATACCTTCAAAGCAACCTGAAAGGAGCTCTCAGCGATAAAACACCAAGTCCAAATTATTTGATTTCTCAGGTACCATGGTTTTCCGTGTTTCCTGAACTGAGTTTTGCATAGACCTGTGATCCTTGGGATACTCTCTGATCCTTGACTCTCAGACAAGATTCACATAGGGCAATAAGAGAAACAAAAGGTGTGCTTAAACAAAGGAAGGATTAAGGCTAGGTGCTACTCTCTGGAACCAGGCCAGGAGCTCAGCAGGAATGCAGCCACATGTACCACAAACTATCAGAACAAACCCAGCTAAGCTCTTAGCAGTGTTGAGGTTAGGTGTACACTCAAGTTGATCCCAGCCTTTTTTCTGGCTCAGTCTCTGTGCAATTTAAGATACTTTACAATGAAATGACTGCCCTGGAATAATCTATATTCTCTGAAGTTATGGAAAATTTGTGATTCTTTTTTCTAACAGAAAAAGGTAGAAGGATATGCAATCCAGTCTTCAATGGTGTGCATTCCCTGAAGCATTTCCAGCTGACTTTGGGATGTGTTTTACAGTTAAACATATGAGTGTGTCTCATTTCTGGGAATTTACTTCAAAGAGAATAATTCAGTACACAGTGAAAAGTTGGCTTCCTCTGAGCTGGAAATATTCCAGCTTTCCCCTGCTGATGCTTTACAGTTGGGAAACAGCCTTGACCTTGCTCAGTGTCTTCTCTAATGCTGAGTCTTCAGATTTCAAAGAGCTTCCTCATGGAGAGTTCAGTTTCTGTAAGGCCAGAGCTGAGTGTTAGAAAATCTATCACCTGGGAAGGTTGAGGGGACAGATACCAACATGTCTGCTAGGCAGGATTGTGAAGTGTCATTGAAATCCATTCTTGCATCTAGCACTAGCTTGCAAAGCATTTAAGTGTGTGGGACAGGCCCTTGAGCTTACATCTATCTTTTTTTTTCTCTTAATAATTCTGAAATCTTTGGCAAAATACTTAATTGTTCCAGTCTCTTAGTCTACAAAATTTTATTCGGTGGGTCTGTGGTGAAGGTTAAACGAACTAATACTCAGTCCTTAGATCAACACAAGTTTCTTAATAAATGACCAGAATCACATTAGCTATTTTGCCATCTATAGAAGAAACTAAAACCCATCTCACACAGAAAAACAGATTAAAAAAATAAATGTATCCAGTTAAAATTGTCTCAGACAAATACAATGTTAATTCAAAATATCTCTGTTTATGTGTAAAGTAACAAAAAGTTAAACTGCCACTTGTTTTGGTATTATTGACAGTTTATTCTTGTTGTGGTTATCTCCTCAATCAGGAGCTCCCAAATGAACACCTGCCATAATAGGACAGCTTGCAAGTGGTTCATAACAACATGTGCTACACTGAATAACAGCTGCATTGATTAGAAAACTATGATAGGGTCCTATGTGAAGATGGGGCAAAAAGAAAAGATAAATGTCAATTTGAAGACGGAGGGTACATTTAAATAAATGTGAAGAAGATAAGAAAACTATTCAGTTATTTTTGTTATTTTTGAAAGTTTTGATAAAGACATCATCACTATGGCAGGGTATCCTTGTTCTTAATACCATTCATGGTAAAATACTTCAAGTACTGTCAGAGTGTCTGAAAATTTCAGTGTTTCATGAAAACTTTTTTTAAAAAATTAATTTTTACAAGTTTTGAATGTAAATGAGAAATATCAAATTGGCCATATTACTATTGATTTCTAAATATGAATGTTTTCTTGTTAAAATTATAGGGTATAGAACAAAAATATTGTTTTAGATATTTAAAAAATATTTATAAGCTAAGTGTGATGGTATTTGTCTATAGTACCAGCATTTTGAAGGCTGATATAGGAAGTTTCTGAGTTCAAAGCAGGCTGTACTGTAGAAGAAAGACTGCATTTAAAAAAGTAAATAAAATTATAATGAAATAAAGTTTGTTGTTTTATTTTGGTTTGGTTTTAGGGACAGGGTCTCATACAACCTAGGCTGTTCTCAAACTCCCTAGGTAGTTGAGAATGACCTTAACCTAACTCCAGTTGCTCTTGCTTCCACCTCTCTGCTACAAAGATAATGGATGTCACCACCCCCATCCAGAGGATAGAAAAGAAAAGAAAAAGCTTTATACAGACAAAGCTAATGTGTTCCAAATAACTTAGCTAAGAAAAGAAAATCAAGATCTAAAGGGATCTGTCTAATTAATCAAATTGCTAGCTGCCACTGCAGCATAGCTACTTTTCTTCAGAGAACACTGCAGTTCTCATCTGTCTAAGCTGCTTCTTGATGCTGACCAATAATTTCAAAATTCTGCCATAACCTTAAGGGAGAAAAAAAGAGATTGAGAGAAGATCAATATGCATGAGTGCATCCACAAAGGTGCATGGAGAAGCTAGTACTTTGGGATGAGGAGGTAACAACATCACCCTTTCCTATGTTAATGTCTCCAAGACTCTTTACCACACAAGGATTAAGTGCTAAAGCAGAAGAAACTTTACAGAAGAATTCCTTCAGAATGCTGCAGCAACATCAAATGAATGGAATAATGGAATGTAGCCATGCTCTGCTCAAGCAGGACATCAAACCACAGTTGTAGTAAGACGCCCACAATATTATGCAGCCGTCTATAGTTCAACCAGAAAGAGCTAATTTACAGCATTGGGTATCTATTTTTTAGGATCAAATGTTGTAAAGACCCCATTTAACTAAGATTCTAGTATATCATTTTAAACATTATGTATATTACATAAACATGTATTGCCGGGTGGCAGTGGTGCACTCCTTTAATTCCAGCATTCGGGAGGCAGAGCCAGGAGGATCTCTGTAAATTTGAGGCCAGCCTGGTCTAAAGAGTGAGATCCAGGATAGGCACCAAAACTACACAGAGAAAACCTGTCTTGAAAAAACAAAACAAAACAGAAGAACCAAAACAACAACAACAAAAACATGTGTATTTGTATATATATACATAAGTTTGTATATGTGTGTGTGTGTGTGTGTGTGTGTATGTACACATTGTAGTTGCTTTTCTTCTTCTTGTGACCAAATAGCTGATAATAAACAATATAAAGGAACAGTCATTTATTCTGGTTTACAGTCAAGTTGCTTTGTTACTCCATCATGGCAAGAAAGAACATTGTGGGGAAAGGGCCAAGAAAAGAAAACAGGTAAGTGGGGAGTGGCTTTAGACACAACAGGCTCATTTGTGTGTGTTGGGGGAAACTGCAGAGGCGGTCTTCATAAGAATCATCCACTTACCAGCTGGGGTAGCAATATGGCTGAAAGGGAGGGGTAGAGAAGGAAGTTGAGAGCGCTCCTTTTCGCCTGAGGTTGGCCACTGCTGGGGTAATGAGTGAGCAGTTGGTTAAAGAATGCTAGGTGATGGATAAATTCTTCCCTAGAGGCCAGGGCCGTCAAGGCAAACAAGTTAATTTACTTCTAGAAATCAAATTGCTGTGGTTACTGTAACAGTCACAGTTTCACAAAAAGGAGGAGCTGTACAAAATGGTGAGACTCTAGATAGATTCAATCGGCAGGAAAAACACGGAAATAGGAGCAAGAAGCCCCTGTTCACACTACATCTGCCCTCAGGAACCAGTGTGAATAGGAAGTGGGCTAGGCTATAGTGTCCAAAGGCATCCCTCCCAATGGTGATCTTCTTCTTCCAGTAAGGCTTTATCTCCTGAAGGTTCCACAAATTCTCCAAACAGGATCACCGGTGGGAACCAAGAGTTCAAACACTTGAGCCTGTGGGGGACGTTTTACATTCAATGTATGTATTAAGCCCTTTGGAGCCACAACTAGTTTGACAATAACTTTTACTGCATTGTGCTGAACATACATAACAGAATGAATGTTTTTCAGGTCATTGTCCCTAAACAATACAGTGTAACAGTATTTACATAAAATGTTAATTGTAATATGTAGCTGAAAGTTTTTCTGTGTCCCACTGGCCTGTGGTCAGGACAAATCTCTCTCACTGGTCAGTCCCACAGCTGCTCTGACCCAAGTAAACATACAGAGGCTTATGTTATTTACAAACTGTATGGCCATTAGCTCAAACTTATTACTGACTAGGTCTTATATTTAAATTAACCCATAATTCTTGTTTATGTTTAGCCACGTGGCTTGGTAACTTTTCTAAGTTTCGTCTTGACATCTTGCTTCCTCTGTGTCTAGCTGGCAACTCCGGATTCAGCCTTCTTCTTCCCAGAATTCTCCTTATCAGCTTACCTCACCTATACTTCTTGCCTGGTTGCTGGCCAATCAGCATTTTATTTATCAACCATTCAGAACAACACATTCACAGCATACAGAGCAATATCACCCATTATTTCCCCTTATCTTTCTATTTAAAAGGAAGGTTTTAACTTCAACATAGTAAAAATACATATAACAAAACAGTTATCAAGTAAGAATTATAGTTATAATAACTAGTCTATTTGTATTTGGCAAAATTAAAGAAAATATTTTATCATCTATCCTATATTTGTGAGTCTAAAGTTTAATATATACTTTTTTCTTATCATAACCAAGGAAAACCATAATTATAACTATCTAGTCTTCAACTACATCAATGATCTTAGAAGGATATAGTAATACCTAAGTAAATAGGAAATGCATTATAAGCAACTTCCATAAATCTAGAATTATAGAGACAGCTGGCTACCTGGACAGTTACCCAATGTTTTTCTGCAATGTTGGGACATTTATTTTTTAGCCTACAGGGCTGGAGTCCCTCAGTCACTTCTCTCTGTGACCTGTAGAATGTCTGGCAGTTTCTTCTGCAAAGCAAGAACCTAAAGGACCATCTAGCCTTGCAAAGTTCAGTGGTCACCTTCCTATGGGTCCTGCATGTCTAGTCGATACAACATTTTGTTAAGCAGTTCAGGCAAGAACAGTTTCTTGCCCAAATGGCTATTTTTGCCAAGAAGAAGATAAACTCTATATAGAGTGTCTCTGATGCCCATCTTCCTCTTTGAAGTAAATCAGTGCTGCCAGGAGCAGACATGTCTCATTGTCCACAAGGTCTAAGTTTTTAAAATGTTTAAAATGCCATATTCTGTAGGTCTTTGAAGTGTTTGAATATTACCTAAGTGAAATATATATATGTATACCTAGAAAACTTAACTTATATGACTATAAGTTTGATTATCATAGATGAATAATTATTAATCTGTATTTCTCAATTATACACTACAATTTCAAATGTGTTGCACAAACAAATTACTTTAAACAGGAGTATAAATATACATACAGTATAACAAAATTAAATTTGCATCAATCAAATAAAGTAAAATCCATAGCATTGTCAAACATTTCAAATAAGTTGTTCTTTAAAAAGCAGATTTAGCCAGGCGGTGGTGGCGCACGCCTTTAATCCCAGCACTCAGGAGGCAGAGGCAGGAGGATCTCTGTGAGTCTGAGGCCAGCCTGGGCTACCAAGTGAGTTCCAGGAAAGGCGCAAAGCTACACAGAGAAACCCTGTCTCGAAAAACCAAAAAAAAAAAAAAGCAGATTCAACAATCGACTCTTTCATCCTCTCACATTTTATATTATCCCCTTTTTTCTTTAGAAAATCTTTAGAGATTGCCTTTATAATCAACCCCTTTAAATAAAAATAAATGTTTATAAACAATATATTGGGAATTTGGGTATAGCTTCTCATACTATTTTCTGCTGGTTGTAGATGTTGGTATTCTTATGGGGATCCTGAGAAAATTAAGAATAATGGTCAAGTCCTGACTGGAGTAGTCTGTGATATTGCATTGTCGGAGCCAGTTGCCTTGAAGCTTATTTTGGATAATGGGTCATCTGGAGACCTCTCAAGAGGTCTTCCCTGATCAAACCATATGAGCCTGGAAGCAACCCACACATCTCAACTTCTTTGGAAGCAAAAGCAGAACCTCTTTTCCAAAGCAACATATCCTTAGACATAAATTTTGAAATCAAGATGTCTTTAAAATCTACATATTGATTTAACTCAGCAGTTTTTACAATCAAATGTCTCTCTTCAGTTAAAAATCCCAAAGACAATATAATCCAGACTCTCTGTGTAATATCCATCTTTACGTGGCTTATTTTTTATATTACCTTTACTGTCTCTTTAAAATACTTTATTTTTTAAAACTATGTCTTTATATAACTGTCTATACTCATTTTTCTTCTTCCAAGCCTACGTACCTTTTTTACACACATCATAAATCATTTAAACTCTTATTCCATCTGAATCTGCCTTATTGCGAATCTATTACTTTAATTTTCAGTGGTTAGTACTGAAGCAGCAGCCTTGGCTGCTGACTCTGCCCATCTCAGCTTTTCAACATGGTGGAGATAATTCACCACTAACTCTGGGAACAATGCTGTCTGCTGACTCTGGGAGGCAGTGGATCTATGCTTCTGTCAAAGCAACGTGTAGCCCAGTTTTTTTTTTTTTTTTTGTCTGTACGAGCAAAGGCTAAATCCACTACGCAGCATAAAGTGCAGCTTGGAGATGCCTCTGTGTACTGCAGCAGCAATCTGTCATGCTGCAGGTCAAGCCCACAGGCCACTAATCTGCCACTGAGTAGCTCAAAACTGCAGGCTGGGGCTGGCCTGAGAGAGACAACTAGGAAGTTGTTTTTAGCTCCTTTTTAGAATTTTATTTTTAAGCATCCACAGGTTTTAGATGGAAACTCTTGCCCAGTGTTTTGGCACCAGTAATAGGTATCATACATAATCTAAAAATGATTTAAAGCATACAAAATGATGTGTGTAGATTGGAGACAATATATTATTTCATAATGGAGACTCTAGCATCTGCACATTTTGGTACGTGCAGGGGGATTTGGTACCATGCCTCTACAAACAATAAGGATGACTGCAAACATATTATTTTTCTAAATTTTCAGAATTTCAAATTATGCATGGATTCACCTCTGTACAGCATTGAGAAATAAACGTCTTCCTTGTTTTCTGTAGGGACTGATGCCTAGTCCATGTCCCCGCATTCATGCAAGCATCTCCAAGCAGCAGACCCCTAACTGTTGTGTGTTGCTGTGTTGAATAGGAAAGGAATCTTGCTTATTTCTTTAATTTTGCCTTGTGGAAAGATTTATCTTACTTTGATTCCATTCTTTCTTGATTAATCACTAGTATGTATATGAGATAGACTCTTTCTTTATTCTTCCTATCTACCCACTCTGGAGAACTTTTAATTACATCTTAGGTAAATTTGCATACTTGACAATTCAGACAAATATGCAGTTGTTTTCTCATTTTTGTCTTATGTTGTCTACTATCTCAATATATTTTTCACTAAAAATAATAAGCAAGCACTCACACAATTCTTAAACAATGTGCCTATCAGGTGATATTATGAAAACTAAATCCATCATATTCCATATTCCTTCTTTTTAAACAGAACAAGAAAGTCTTCAATTTTTATCACCCTTTATAGAATATCTGTTAGACAAAAATGCAATATGGGGGCAGTGTATGCTTCCCATAACAAGCTCTGCACTGAACACAGGAATTTTGGCTAGCAGTGTCATGATACAGAGTACAGCATTTCACATGTCAGGAGTTCACAGCAATACTCTTCTGTAGTTCACTTGTCCATTGTCATTGCATAATGACAATGTGTTTGATACAGAATAAAAATAATAGGAGCTAACCGTACTGGTGAGTATATTCTGAGTGAGACCAAACAGGAAAGCCAACATAGTTCATGCCTGTTGAAACTGTTTTAGGGAACTCTGGCAATCAGACCTGGAACATTAACTGTTTTCATTCTATAAAATATATTATTTAATCTTCTAAATCACATAGTCATTATTGTAAAATCTGTCTGGCATTGCTTGCTAAAATCTCAATTTCCCCCTACCACCAACTTCAAACTCTTTCCCCATCTTAAAAATGGTAAGAAAATAAGAATAAAAAAAACAAGTGTGGGGTTCCACATTATTGTGTAAATGAACATTTCTGTTTGCATTTGAAATAGTGAGTTTAGAATAGAAAAATGGCTCATCTTTTCTTGGAAAAACAGCTTTATTTTTGTAGACCTATGTTCTTTTGGCACTTGGTTGAGATGCAATCTGTCTCTTGTAGTCACAATCATGTAGCTGATGGACTTGGCACATCATTCCTCTTCTTGATTCCATTATGTCAAATGTAAGATATTTTCTGTGATTGTCTCTCAAAGCCACATTCTCTACAAAATTCCTAGCACCTATCTTTTATACAAGCCACCCTCACAGAATTTCTTCTGCAGCTTTTGCAGCTGAGCCCTGTGTGAAGACCTGTCTTCTGAAAAAAAGTAGCTTGCATATAGTTCAACTTAATACAGAACTAGTTTGGGATTATGGGATCACATCTTAAATTTCCCATAAGCCAGATAACTACTGCATCTACTGATCTACCCCCAGTCTCAAAATTATTTTGTTTGTTTTAAATTTTATTTTATTTTATTTATGTATTTTTAACTTTTTACATTTTTACTAAAAATAGAATTACATTACTTTCCTTTTTCTCTTTCTTCCTTCTTGCTCCTTCCAGATAATCTCCCTTCAGTGTTTACCACATTCCCCACTCTCAAATGGGTAGCTTTTTTTCTTGATTAATGGTGTGTGTGTGTGTGTGAGTGTGTGTGAGTGTGTGTGTGTGTGTGTGTGTGTGTGAGTGTGTGTGAGTGTGTGTGTGTGTGTGTGTGTGTGTGTGTGTGTGTGTGTGCTTTCACAAATATATAAATATAACCTACTAAGTCCATTTGAAGGTAGGATACTGCTGTGGGATAATGCTCTTGTACACTGTAGAGATTTGTCATTCCTATTGGTTTAATAAAATGCTGATTTGCCAGTAGCCAGGCAGAAATTATAGGTGGTGTAATGGGGTGAGGAGAAGGCTGGGAAGAGGAAAGGCAGAGATGGAGTCGCCAGCCATACACAGAGGAAGTTAAGATGAGAATGTGGGACTGAGAAAATGTACCAAGCCACATGGCTAAATATAGGCAATATTTATGGATTAATTTAAGCATAGTTATGGATTAATTTAAGCTAGTTAGTTATAAGCCAGACAGTTTATAATTAATAAGACTGTATTTATTTGGGACTGAATGGTTGTGGGACTGAGTGGGACAGAAACTTTTATCTACATGATAGCCATGATCTGCTGCTCTTTGCATTTTGTCTGTTTGTAATTTCTCCATTTGCTGTGAAGAGAGGTCTCCATTTGCTGTGAAGAGAGGCTTCTTTGGTAAGGGATGGTAGCTACACTTATCTGTGAGTATAATAATAAGATTTAGAATATAGCTAAGAATTATGATGGTCTAGCAAAGTAGCAGTAGGAGATTTTTTCCTAAGGTCCATGATGTCACTAGTCCCAGGAAGCTGGTTAGATTCCCAGTGCCAGACATGATTTCCCTCTTATTGAGTGGATCTTAAGTCCAGCAACATGAGGGCTACTTACTATAACTCTATGCCTGTCTTGGAATGCTATCTTGGAATTGTTATGGTTTATAGATATTACAGCTAGAAAAGACTATTAATTTCTTTCCTTCCTTGGCAGCTTGTATAGTATTTTATTGGAAGCACAGAAGCCAGACCATAGGAATCTAATTGACTTTCAGGTTAGATTAAACTTGAATAATCTGAACGTCCTGTGTCATAAATATGCAATGCTTTTAGCAATGGAGGTTACAGTTCAATGTCTGAGAGGCAACCAAAGCTTCTGGACAGCTAAGGAAACAATCAACCAAGTGAAGAAGAAACTCCTAGAGTGGGAGAAAAATCTTTGCTAGCTATACATCTGACAGAGGATTGATATCCTGAATATAGAAAGAATTAATAAACAGCCAAAAACCCAATTTTAAAAATAGACTAGAGATCTAAACAAGGAGTTCTCAATATAAGAAATTAAACTAGCTAAGAAATAGCTCAAAAACTATGTACCATTCATAGCAATCAGGAAAATGCATATAAAGATAACTGACAATTCATCTTACCAAGTCTGTGGAAGGTCATCTGGGAGACTGTCTCCCACATTTTACTCCAGGGTACTCTTGAGGAGTGAGGGATAAGAGATTTAGAAGAAGGACAGAGGAGAGAGAAACAGATAGAAACACAGGATAGCATCAGGAGGGCCTGGATCTTCATCCACTGGCCCCTTCTATCTCTTCTAAAGGGCTACTTATAGGAATGCCAAGGGGTAGAGCAAAAGACCTGTCCTTAGCTCAACCAAGTATAGACCCTTCCAATCACCTAGAAGCCACACATGTGGTCAAGAAATCCTCTAATGCTGCTCTGCTGGATAGAGCAACCTCAGATCTTACCAGGAAATCTGTGTGGGCCTCCACACAAGTCAGAATGGCTAAGATCACCAAAACAACTGACAACAGATGCTGGTGAGGTTGCAAACTAGGAGGAGGCCTTATTCACTGTTGGTGGGAATGCAACGTTGTACACCCACTCTGGAAATCAATATAGAGAACACTGGATGAACAAACAAAGTAAACAAAAACCCTGAAGCCAAAAATAAATCTGTCATATGACCCAGCTAGTTATCAAACTCCACAGATACATGCTATGCCATATTCATTTCTACCCTATTGACAATACCCAGAAATTAGAAACAACCTAAATGCCTGTTAACAGATTAATGATAATGTGTTATATGTACAGTAAAAAGCAAAATGAAACTGAAAATTGCAAGCAAATGGGCAGAACTGGAAAAGATTATACTGAGTGAAGTGACCCAGACCCTGAAAGAAAACACCACATGTTTTTTCTCATCTGTGGTCCCAGCTCCAACTCTTCAGATTTTAGTGCACAAAATGGAGAAACCATAAACATATAAAGGGACCATAGGAGTGTGTTGGAGATGGGTATGAGACAAAAATAGCAGGATACAGGAGATATGAAGTGAGAAATGCAAAAATAGGGAAAGTCTATGTCTAGGGAGGGAGATCAACATAGAAAAAGAAGGAAGAATGAGGCTGTTTGATAAAGTCTCAAGGAATCATATTATTTTTATTTACCTATAATTATACATAATACATACAAGCATATGTGCATGTAAACACCCATACAATATATAAATACATTCACATACACATACACTATTGTAGCTGGAGAGTTTTCTCTCCGGGTCCCGCCAAGCCCCAGCAGTCCAACAGCCCACTTATAAAATAAACACACAGATGCTTATATTATTTAAGCTGCTTGGCCATTAGCTCAGGCCTATCATTGTCTAGCTCTTACTCTTATATTCAGCCCATGTCTATTAATCTATACTTTGCCATGTGGCTCGTGGCTTACTGGACCCTTATGTCTTCCTTGTCTTGGCGGCGGCTGCAGTCCCTCCCCTGCCTTCCTCTTCCTTAAATTCTCCTCTCTCTTAGTCCCACCTATACTTCCTGTCTGGCTACTGGCCAATCAGTATTTTATTTACTAACCAATCAGAGCAATACATTTGCCATACAGAACATCCCACAGCACTTCCCCTTTTCTTTTCTTTTTTTTTTTTTTAAAGGAAGGTTTTAACTTTTACATAGTAAAATTACAGATAACAGGAAAAGTGACTTCTGAACACTGCCAAGACAGGATAAGATGGTCTTTCAGAATTCCGGCTTCTGAAAATTGTCTGTCAGATACTCTAGGCCTGTAGCCAATTTGAAGGCACCAACAATGTTGAGAAACATTAGGTGACTGTCCAGGTTGCCAGCTGTCTCTGTCTACTCTTACAAGATTTCTGAAAGTTGCTTGCATCCATCTTCCGTTTTTCAGGTACCATTATATTCCTTCTCAGGTCTTTGATGGGATTGAAGACTAGCAGTAATAGTTACAACTTAGTGTATATAAAATATCTTAGATACCACATATTAAGTATTAGATTCAGTTTCTTTAGGATAGGACAGATTTTGGAATGACCTTTGTAACATGCCATTTACCTATGCTCTAGACTTTTCTAGATTTTAGTATGTGTTTCTTGCTTAATATTGTTTGCATTGGTTGTAGTTCCATCTTATCTAGGTCATTAACCCTCTTTACCCCTGGAAAATATTTGATAACCTTTCCTTGTATATAGTCTTGTATTAGGTTAGAACCTTCTTATTTAGACAAAAGGGGGAGATGTAGTGGGTAACCATTCCAACCTTGATCTGGAAGTTCCAACCCCCATTGAGGCTTCAGTAACTGTCACACCTATCAGGTGGGGCCAAGAGAGGACCCTGAAGACCTGAGATCTATCCATCTCTCTTGATTTCTGGACCCTGGATGCTGGAGGTAAACCGAGCAGAGTTCTCCGGAGAACACTGCCAGACTGTGCTACATCTTTCCCAGACCCTGCAACCTACCTATCCCTTCATTTGTAAGTTACAGCACTAAATAAATCTCCCTTTTAACTACATGGAGTGGCCTTAATAATTTCACCAATAATATATGTGTGTGTGTGTGTGTGTGTGTGTGTGTGTGTGTGTGTGTGTTAAGCTACTTGGACTGACAACATACCTCTCAATAACCATCGGGTAATCATCATGAGAAGTCTCCTTTCCAATGGCTTGTCAGGGAAATCTAAGTGATTCCCCAAACTATACACTATTGATGTAGATTAATCAGACCTTATTCTATTAGGATTATGGATTCATTACAAAAACTAAGAAAATAAAATTTTATGTATTTGTTCTTAATCTAGAAGCTGAAGTACTTATCTGTCTGTCAGGAATTTCCTTTTTCATATATTCTAGCTGAACCATGTTAGAGAGTGTAATTCCTCTTATTTATGACTTGAATTATAAAAGACAGAATAAAATTCCTATGAACTCTACTTGGATACTAGAAATAACATTACAAAGGCATGAATCTCTTTGGGAACCCACTCCCTGAGAGGACACAGTCTATAAACCAGACACGACACTGAATTCAATCAGCTGTTGTGTTTTGGATACTAGGTCCCTAGATCTAAAATAAAACAAATATAATCATAAAGTTTCGTGTTTTCAAAAATGAAAATACAAAATTTTATTTTGTATTACTCATTCAATGACTATTTATATAGGGAAAAAAAGCTATGAAGATTTTTTTAAAAAAATTATTAATAACAGTGATCATAATGAGTTACTTTAAGAATGACTAACTAGGACACCAAGAGGGAACTGGAATGTGGATATTAATCTGACAAGCAGATCAATATGTGATAAATATATTTCACTTAGAAGTGAAAAATAAATTTATGCAGATGATAATTCCCAAGTTTGTGAATGAATTGATCTCAAGAGATAAATTATAATTAAGTCATTACTGGATGTTCAATTTGTCAGCTTTGCTATTTATAAGAAAAAAAGGTTTTTTCTCTAACAAGGAAAATCTAGAGAAGTACTGATAAATTTATGTTTCAAAGTTTAAATATGTTGCAGTTTGAATTTCATGTCATTTAGCTCCCCAAGGTGCATATTTAGGCATCATAGAAAATGTAAAATTAGAAAAAAATACAGATATAACTTCTGATTTGCGTAGAATTAACCGTCTTATTCATTACAAACACAGAACCAATGCAAAGAAGAAAACCAAGAGGTCAGAGCAATAGGTAAGAACTAAAAACCTTACCCTTCCTCTCATGGTGGTTCTACCTCTCTGAAAGAGAGCTACTTCCTGTGTGTTTGTCTTTATAAAGACTTTCTGTTCTGCCTCCTCATTGGTTGTAAACCCAACCACATGACTGCCTCATCACTGCCTGTCTGTACAGACCACCAGGTCTTCTATGGTTGGTATTGAGATTAAAGGCATGTGTCTCCAATGCTGGCTGTATCCTTGAACACACAGAGATCTACCTAGCTCTGCCTACCAAGTGCTGGCTTGCTATTAGCTCTGACCCCCAGGCTACTTTATTTATTAACATACAAATAAAATCACATTTCAGTACAAATAAAATATCACCATAGATTTGGGGTCCTTGAGCAACAGAAAGAAGGCAAGGAATTTGATTCTATAGAACAGAGAAGAAACTTCTCAGTGGAGACTTTCAAAGGAGTAATTGTGAGCGTGAACGATGCAGTTGAGTTGACAGTGGGGGAAATAGCACAAATTTAACACAGGCAGCACAGAAAAAAAATACTCAACATAACTTTCTTTATTATCCAAATCTACTTCTGGGCCAAGAGTATTTTTGTATCAGAAGTCTGTAGTTTGTGTCTGTTGTTAGAGGGCTTCTCTCCAGGTTCCCCAAGCCCCGCAGTCCCACAATCCATGTATAAAATAATCACTCAGACGCTTATAATACTTATAAACTGTATGGCCATGGCAGGCTTCTTGCTAACTGTTCTTTTATCTTAAATTAACCCATTTTTATAAATCTATACCTCGCCACATGGCTGGTGGCTTACCAGAGTCTTTACATGCTGCTTGTCCTGGTGGTGGCTGCAGTGTCTTCCCCCCTCAGCCTTCTGCTTCCCAGAATTCTCTCTCCTTGTCCCACCTACTTCCTGCCTGTCAATCTACTTCCTGCCTGGTCACTGGCCATCAGTGTTTTATTTATATAGAGAGATATCCACAGCATGTGTCCATACACATTGTTCTTTTCAAATCTCAAAACTATATGATTAGTTAAACTGCACTAAATGAATACAAGCAAGTGGCATGCTATGGCTCCCCTCCCCCTGCTTTTGTTGAAAGGGAGATTCCAAATAGGAGACATCAAGGAATGTCCTTATGTAGCAAATTTTAATAACATCAGGTTAAACATGCAGAGTAAATCTTTCCCAGTTCCAAATTTCAGCTGGCTTTCCTTAACACAGGGATTGTCTTTTTAACTACCAGGGGAGCCAGAGGAAATGTGGGAGTGCATAATGTACCCTATCTGAACTGATAGCCCTGTTGGAGATTTGAAGACCAATGTACCCCAAAATACTGTTGATTCTGCCTTGCTTCTATAAAAGAAGGCAGGGGTGTGGGGAGAGTTTTTTTTTCTTGAGCTCTCTTGCCAAGTGTTAGGTCTAACATCTGGCACAAGCTAACCTACAAAAAGATAATAGAATCCACTGAGGACTTGAGGGCCCAGAGATGAGGATAATTTGTAGACCAAATTTCTGATGGTACAAAAGGGGAAACACTTTCATCTGAATCACTGATGTGATCAAATAAATATGAGTGAATACTCGCCAATTGCTGAAGCAATTTATCTCTCCAAATGTATTCAAAATGATAATTCTATCAGGGTGCGAGCTGCTAAAATGCAGAGAGTAGATCATTAAATTTCAATAGGGAATAGACTTCATATTTAACATAAACAGCCAAGTCATTTTGGCTGCCTGCATCCAGCACTACATTTAGAAAGACTTCTGTGTAACCATGGGAACGGTTTTGCTTAAGCCCTTTGCTTGTGTAAATCCAATTCATTCTGAATTAGCTGAGAAGTGGGTGGGGAGGGCTGTTTGATTTATCTTTGTCCTTTGCTTCCCAAGTTGCTTCTTAAAAATGTGAAGGGAAGTTAAAAATGGTTAGTCCTTTTTTTTTTTTTTTCCTTTTTTCCCCTGAAACATAGATAAGATTATGGAGCAGAATCCTCTTCTAATGGCAGCATTGTGATGAATAAAATGTAAGTAACTGATTTTTTTGTAGTTCAAAAATATGTCCTATGTTTGTCATTTTCTTTGGTTAGAGTGATTTTCCTTGAGTGATTTTTCAATCAAATATATTCCTGTGTATAATTTTACAGATGACATAAAGTCCTAATAAAAATCTACTCATGTTAACATGCTCTTCTTTGTATTAGGGCCTTTTATGAGCTATGTGCTGACATGTACCATGAGCTAGACTGACTCCCATAAAACTGCTGCTGAGTGGGCAATGAGGAAATAGACATTTTTGCTCCATAGAACACCAAAGAGAAGTCTTGGGTGGGCTGCATGGAGAGTGGGCAGGGCAATGAGAAAAAGAGGTGAGAAAGATACTATTTTGTCAGACAAATAATAGCAAGCTTTATTCCATGTGTCTCCTGTTGGAAATATCTTCCAGGTATCATTAACCCATTACTATTTTGCTTATCTTCAAGGATCAGGTGAAATTTCACTAGATTCATGGTACTTTTGCTAGTTTCTACCCACCCCCAAAGTAATTTTTAAATTTTTAAATTTTCGTTTGTGTGTGGCATTTGTAATATGGATACACATGCACATGTAGGTGTGCTTGTGTGGGGGTATGCACATGAACTGAACAGAAGAATTCAGTCGGGTGTCAATCTTCAGGAGTTGTGCTGGCTATTTTTATATCAAATTGACACAAGCTACAGTCATTTGGGAAACACAAAACTCAACTGAAGAAAGGCCTCCACAAGACTGGTTATAGGAAAGGCATTTTTGTGACCGATTGAGATGGAAGGGCCCAGACCTCTGTGCCTGTTACTACTCATTCAGGAGGTGATCTTGGATGCTATAAGAAAGCAGGCTAAGCAAGCTGTAAGAAGCAAGCCAGTAGGCCACACCCTTTCATGGCTTCTGCATCAGTTCCTGCCTCCAGGTTCTTACTTTGAGTTCTTTCCCTGACTTCTCTGGATGGTAAATTATAAGCTATAAGATGAAATAAATCCTGTCCTCTGCAAGTTGAATTTTGGTCATGGTGTTTTATCAAAGCAATAGAAAGCTCAGCTAAGACAGACATTGTCCATGTTTTGTTTATTTGTTTGAGATAGGATCTCTCACTGGCCTAGAATTTGCCAAGTAGGCTAGGGTAGCTGGCCAGTTACCCCTTTGGAATCTGCCTATCCCTGCATACCCAGTGTTGGGATGCCAAGCATGCATGATACCAAATCCAGTTATTGTTCTTTGTTTTTAATCTGTGCTAAGAGATCAATCTTTGGTCTTTGTGTTTACATGAGAAGCTCTTTGCCAACTGATCCATTTCCTCAGTCCCAATAATTGCTGATTTTTTCATTAACTGACTACTCATCACAAATGTGTCTGTGTATGTCAGATGCTCTCCATCCTTGCCAATGATAGTGCAGCTATTTCTCTGTCTCACCAGAGAATAAGTTGCAGACAGGGAATACTAATTCCTTTCCTAGATACCCAGAGTCTAGGACACTGCTCTTGAGAAGCCATAAATAGACATTTTTTGACCAGCAAATGCACATAAAAATCCAAAGATAGCAGAGATGCTGAGGGAAGACATACTTTGTTGATAGGTAAATCTAGCTTAGGGATAAAGGACTTGCTAGAAGGTGGGTTGTGGCTTTAAGAAGAAGAGGGAAGAAAGAAAGGGAAAGAAAAACTACTAAGGTGTCAGTCTTGAAAAGACATAGATTGTAGACTGAAAAATGGCCATACAAACAAAAGCATATCCCAATCCCAGGAAACTCTAAATGTTATCTTATCTGAAAAGCCGTCTTTATAAAGGTGGCTAAGTTATGATTCTTAAGATAATGAAATAATTCTGGATTTTCTGAATGCTATTCTATTTCTTATCAAAAAAGTCATTCAATTATGCTTGTCAGAGAGAGTTCACATACAAAAGAGAAAGCTAAGGTATAGAAGGGAACACATTTTAGTGTGATCTGACCATAAGCCAGCAACAGGCACAGGAGGGTGGAGAGCCAAGAGATGCTTTTACACTAGAGTATCTGAGAGTGTTTGATCTTTCAGACAGCATTGTTTTCTCTGCTTTGAAAAGTACACATATATAAGATATTCAGTGTTAGGTTTAGAAAATGCTAAAGAAAAAAAAAAACAAAGACAAAGGTGGGTGGGAAGTAAGCTTGGATAACAGGTGCTGTGGACCGTAACCCAGGAAAGCGTCTCCATGAGAAAGACAGATGAGTGACTATGTGGGGGTAGAGAACAGGCCAAGTACACAGATGAGATAACCTAAAGATGTTGAAGAGAGCAGGAGGACGTGAGGGCAGGAGGACATGAGGCCAGAGGTAAAATTAGGGTACCAAGCTATAGAAGGTATAGGAAGGCCACTGACAGAACTTATTTTACTCTGAGTCAGGTGGGTCTGCACTGAGGAAATACGGTTTGCATTCCCACATTTCAGAGAGTATGTATGGCAAAGAACTATCTGAACCAACAGAAGCATGACAACAAGCCAGTGGTTGTATTCAGAGTGTCATCAAGCATGTGGCATCCAGCTCATCTCCCAGTCCCTCCATATCCATACCTCACTCCTGCAGCTTCCCACCTAAAAGAACCTCCCCCGAATTAATTAAAAACAAACAAAAAAGCCACCTCACTTCTCCATCTTTCCTGTCTCCCCAACACCTCCTTATTTGTCCTAGTGACATTGGGAGCTGTACTGTTGACTCAGCCCCATCCACAAATGTTCATTTCAATAAGTCATTGGTCTGGTTCAGGGCTTCTGGTCTCATCATTGGATCCTCACTGAAACTCCTCTCTGTATCTTGCTGTTGTCCTGACTCATGGAAATCCTGTGGTTATTATGGCCCAGGACCAGTCCCTTCACACACTCCAGCAGACCATAGATGGGGTAGATATTAGGATGGGCCCACTGATGGCACAGTCCACTCAGATCAGCATGGCCTTGGTGGTGGCACAGTCCTTGGCAACCAACATGACCACAGGTGGCTACTCAGACCCTGGAAATCCTTGTGGTCTTTGGTGCAACATGAGTTATAGATGCCAATAGAGACCCTAGCAGCAGCCTGGGACCAGACATCACCCTAGCTCTGTATTGCAAGCAGGCAACCTACATTAGACTGTTTCTCATCACCTTTGCTTCCTCAGTTCTGCCTCTTTCCACAGCACATGAACTGTTCTGTTTCTTTTTCTCTCCCACTTCTCCACCACGTATTTGCTCATCATAATGGCACCTACCCACCTGGCTTGTATATATGCCTTCAGCCACCCTGGATACTGAGGAGCCAGGCTGGCCAATGGATGACTTTTACTTGCTTGAGCCAAGTGGTATCAGGTTGTGGTGATATTTTATTTGTGTTGAAATGTGATTTTTTATTTGTATGTTAGTAAAGTTTGCCTGAAGATCAGAGGTCATAGTCAGCCATAAACAGAAGTCAGGCAGTGGTAGCACATGCTGTTAATCTGATCACATGGCAGGCAGAATCTCTGTGTGTTCAAGGACACAGCAAAGCGTAGTGACACACGCCTTTAATTCCAGTACCAACCATAGAGACTTGGAGGTCTGTACAGACAGGCAGTGATGAAGAATTGATGTGGCTGGGATTAGAGCCATTGAGAAGGCACAACAGGAAGGCAATAAAGGTGCAGGTTAGACAGGAAAAGGATCTCTTGGGAAGCTATGGCGACATGGTGAGTTAAGGTTAGTTGGCGGCTATTGCTCTGATTTCTATGGCTTGCACCCCTGTATTTGGCTCTGTGTTTCTTATTAAAAAAGACTGTTTAGAAATTCATCTACAACAGGTGGGCTTGTGGATGCCTTCAGCCAGCCCAGACTATGAGGATGCAGTCACAGGAAAACTTTTGACCCCGCTTCCTGCAGAATTCAAAGAACCTTTAAAATGTGTATTAAATACAGTTTTCACTTCTCTTTTTTCTTCACCATGGATCATCTTGCCAAATGACTTAGAAATTCTCATATATACACAGATAAATTCATCCAATTCAACATTAATATTGTTGAAATATGTACTATGAATTCCCTGCCTATAGAGTATGGGACAGGGGGAAACATTTAAGAAACCAAGAGTACTGAGGAGAGTATGGTAGGATAGAGGCAGGCCATTAAAGTAGTCATTCTTTTCTAATATAGACAATGGGTTATGGGACCACAAAGTTCACCATTACAGATGTTCAAGTCCCACATATAAAACTATATAGAATTTGTATTTAGCCCACTAGCATCCTCCTATACATTTGAAATCATTTCTAGATTAGTTATTGTATTGTTAGATTTAATTTTCAACTAGAGACAGTCTAAGATCACCAGGCAAGAGTCTCATATCATAAAGACTGTCTATATCAGATAGGCCTGTGTGGTTCCTCTCTGGGTGGATTATTTTGATTATGTTATTTGATGTGGGAAGAACAAGTCCTTGTGTGTGGTACCATTACCTAGACTACTGATCTTGGACTGTAGTTTAGAGAACAAACTAAGCAGTTAAAGGCATCCAGCATGCATTTATTTTCTCTGCTTTGACTATAGATGTGATATGACTAAATGTTTGAAGTTCCTCCTTCACTTCCCTGTAACCTAAAATTATGATCTGAAAAAAGCATACATTGCTTTTTGTATATTTTAGTATATTTTGTCACAGCAATAAGAAGCAAAACTACAATAGTTATAATACCTAGTATGATTTAATTCTTACAGTCATACTAGGATAAATCTGGGTCTGTCCAGCAAACATGTATTAAACTATTTTCTGTTCATGGTTGATTGAATGTACAGAAGGTTGACTATGACTGAGATGCCTAAGTGCCATCCTTCATATCACTCATCCACACTTAAGTGAAGCCTTGCTGAGTATTCCACAACCTCCACCATCTCTGCTCACAGCTGCTGCTCCAGATGTAGAGTCTTTGTTCTCAACAATTTCTAGACAACAACCTGCATATATGACAGGCATCATCTATCCACCATGTCATAGAGTTTGGAAACATAATTTTTCCAAATTTAATCTCCAAGGAAGATTGTGTAATTTATCATGTGTCAGACCTTTAGCAAAGGACTTTATTTGAAAACCAGAATGACATCATCAGAGTACCTTGGGCTTTATGACCAAGGCAGGTAGTTTTCTTGCTAGGACTCTAAAACTTTTCAGATAGATTTGATTCTATTCTTTAGTTCTCAGTAAGGAAAGATAGCACAAGCATCATTCTTACAGCAAGGATTCTCACTTAGGAAAAAACATGACAAGTGACTTCCAGGTGAGTGGAAAGGGAAGAGTTTTTTCTGACTCCGCTAAACAGCTTTCCTCTAACCTAAGTCTCTCTGATCTCACTATTGAGACAGAACTTTTGCCTCTTTGGCTCTTATCTCTGTTATATTTTGTAACTTCAGAAATGCATTTGTAAATAAAGATTCCAAAATATTCTTGCAAGAAAACAAGTTGGTGTTTTTGCTTCTTTTTGATGTTTACTGAGAGTAGACATTTTTGAAATTAATAGCTATTTACAAGCTGAAATCCTGTTTAATAAGCAGCAAATTCTGTATTGATAATTTTCTCTGCCAGCATTGCTAGTATAGCATCTCTCCACACATGGCTTTCATTTTCACTAACACATATTGTGCTTAAGAAGACATGAACCAAACTTGACAGAATAAATGGTTTTTTTTTTTTAAAGAGTTGGTTTTAGAAAACAATTGTAAGATCTTTCAGCACTTGAGAGTAGTGCTGAGGTTTCTGGGTAGGCTTATGCACTTGTTTAGACCCTCATAAAAGAAACTGATACCCAGGAAACAAGGGGTCCAAAGTGTGAATCAACCTGAGGGCTTGCATTGTGAAACAGGCTTGAGTTTCAAATATAATTGGATGTTTTTTGATTCTAGTGTTTTTCATGGACCTGAAGGTATTGATATGAATAAAACATCAAATATCCAAATTCTTAAGGAATGGTGTAGGAAGAGAGTCTTAATTACTGAACCTGTAAGAACTGAGAATAACAATGGGGGAGGGACAGAATGCTCAGTGCTTTGCTAAAGGACTGACACATGATAAATTACACAATCTTCCTTGGAGATTAAAAAGATCAATAACATGGTGTGTGGAAGCCACTAGCTTTGGATGAAGTCCTGACCTCCCAAGTCACCAGCTTGGTGACAATGGCAGTTAGTAAATCATTGAACTTGATTGTATTACAGAGTTTCAAAAAATCTCGAAAGTAATATAACAATATCTACTTCAAGGAGTTATCAAGAAGGATGAGTCATGGGGTACTTAGGCAATTAAAAGGCCAAAGATACATAAAGAGATGAGAATAAAATATATATAATAGTCACAGAATCCATATTTTCTCCAAGCCTGAACTATTGATTTTTTCAGGTGGATATGCAAATGCAGCTAAGTTCATAATTTTCGGGGACTATGGGGGTCCAGCCCCTCGATAGTCCCCTCCCAGGGTCCGGGAAGAATCTACAACAAGCTGATAATTAATCTTTGATGAGAAGAAATGAATATATGTACACGAAACTCCTTAGTCCATATACTTTATTATTCTGTGACAGTTATAAGCTTATATTCTGCTCTCATATTTAGGTCATCTTTAGCCTGATTTCTCTCTACACTTGTCTGCGATCCCCTCTAGGTTCTATCTTAATTCCTTCATCTAGTTCTGCCCCTTCTAGGTTCTCATCCATCTTGTTCCTTCCCATATCATTTCCTCTCCCATCTCCTTCTCTCTCATCTGGCTCTTCCTCATCTTCCATCTCGTTCCTCTAGTACTCTCCTGTAGCCCTTCAATCTACTTCTTCCCCATCTCAGTTTGTTCCTCTCAAGTTCTTACCTATCTAGTTCTTCCATTCTCTTCTCTCTTCTCTGTCCTCTCGTGCCCTGGGAGTCCCAGTATATATACACTTACAAGCAGTATTCCCTTAGCAGTGCAAAACCAGGCTTCCAGGGTCAAATGGAGGGGCGATAAGAATCACATAGGGAGGCAATAACCGTTAATTATCATTTGCAACCCCAAAGGGAAGTAACCAATGGGAAATGGATTAACTAAAGGCTAAAATTCAGGTAATATCTAAGAAGAGGGCTCTTATGTGCTCAACTATAATCTTAAACGTGGTTGGTAGAAAGTGTTAAGAATCTATAAGTTGCTAGGTCAATGAGAGAAAATAAAACTGTCTTCTTTTTTCCCCCGTAGCTCCTATCTGTCCAAGCTATCTGCCGTTTTTCTGCAGGGTGGGGGGAAGTGTGCTCAGTCGCTAGGCAACCTGTGTACAGCTAGATGCCTCTGGTGATAGTTAAAGGGAGATCTGGAACTGGCGGTAGGGTTTGGGAAAAGAGGAAGTAAGGCTTAATTGGCACATCCGCCAGGCCTTCTCAAACAGGTAGCCTGGATGCTTAAGTCTATTCTAGAGAGTACAGAGGTATCTCTGATAAGGTACTTTCCTCCATCCGGTGATGGACCTGGCCGGATGCTACCAATAATGATAATTACAGGGAGGCTTGAACTGGGGTTCTGGCTGAGCATAGCTGTTAGCACAGAAGGTTATCTAAATATTCCTAGAAGTGGTTAGGTAAGTAGTTAGAGGTCTATAAAGTTAGTAAGGCTGTAAGAAAGGAGGGGTCTGAGCTAAATTGTGTAAAGCTATTACTTAATGTCTACCTGACCTAGGCGGTGTCCCCTTGTGGAATTTACCTTAAGTCAGGAGACTTGCCTGTGGGTTGTTATCACTGTTAATCCTCGGAAATTGGGTGACCACCTGGGTGATGTCTCCTTTAGTCCTTGAAAGTGGCTAGGGGAGATATCTGATTCCAGGGAAAGCCTTTCCTGAGGCTGTTCTCCAAATGCCTGGAATGTGTATGTCCAGGGAGTGATCAGTCCACATTGTTAGCCCTTCTTAGGGAAAAATCAATTGGGAAAACTAGGAAGGCACACATGATTTTCATAACAGAATACAGCTGATATATAACAAGCCAAGTAACACCAAAAACTCCTTGGGATTTGGCTTCCTCTGGAGGAATTCCCTGATTCCTCCAGGTAGTGACTTTGCCATAACCAGCTGAATTCTTATGATATTCCTGCGGCCCGCAGCACATAATAAGATATCATTATTGTTTTACACACACACACACACACACACACACACACACACACACACACACACACCCTACTAAGTCTGTTTTTGGTGGTGGTGTATATATCGTTTCAAGACTGTCCACTCTACACTGGGCAATCAACAAGCAGACTCATCCCAGGGGTAGGTTACTTCTCCTCCCAGCTGTCATTAGTACTTATAGTTCTTTGCTTATTAGTGGGACCCAGGGAAATTTGGATAGTGAAGAATATATTGGTACTAGTTGTATTGATGTGCATTTGGGGAAAACATTAATTATTCAGCCACTATACCTTAAACATGTCACTTTTCTTCCAAAATTCTTTCCCCACCTACACTCATCCCCATACCCAAGAATTGGTGAATCACTTTCCATTTCAAAACAAAAATTACAGGACATGTAAATATGAAACTGCCCTATCATGGGCTCAAAAACAGTTTTGATGACAGTGTTGTTACTGGGGTTGGTGAAACTCAAGTCAAATTATATCATGCTTCCTTGTGAGAAGCCAAAATTCCTCCTGATACCTATTCCTCAGAGCCCTCATAAGGTTCACTTACCTGATGCTTGAAGCCATGTCTACTGCCCAGATACCACCACTTTCATCCATCAGAGGAAAGCTTATCTGGATGCTTTTATGATAGAAAACAAAGTGTGCAAGCATACCATTTATATGCAAAGGCTTTTTCCTGCTTGTCAGAGTTATTTGACTTCTATGTTCTTAAAATAATAAGTGTCATACAAGTCTCTTATCCTGTTTTTTTTTTCTACTTTATTGATGACAGTTGGTGACAGTAGAGTGCAGGGATTGCTGGAGGGGCAGCACTGAAATAGGAGGACAGACTTACAAAGAGAAATTGTGATCTAACTTGAAGGGGTTGATGTGGCTTCAAGGTCGGTGTTTTTGTAAAGTAGGAGATAGTTTATTTTTCCTCTCAGGCTAAGAGCTAAAAATGGAACTTGGAGACTGATTTACTGCCAAGTAGATGGTTTGCCTAGGAAATGGGTCTTCCACTGGCTCTAGTAAAAAATAGCCTTTTCTCTACAAGATCATCATGACCTTAAATTAGCATGACCTTCCATTGGTTACCTCTAATTCCCAATAGTGGATGCAGGAAATAACAGAGTCCAGTCTTCTCCAACAACAGCATGCTGTCTGGGGACCTATCCTGAAAGTAAAATGAAGCTTTGTAAACTGTTGAATAATCCATACATAAAAATTACCTTTGTAATATGTCAAATTGAGTAAATGCTAAATATGGGTAGCAGTAAAGTTCTGAATGTTTTCTCTACTAGAAAAAGAATCCGTTGGAAGCTAAGAATGTTGTGTTGTCCTCTGTAATTTCCTTCACCTAGAAACTGCCCTAATTTTCTGATCACTCTTGAACTCAGAAGTGTTCAATACACAGTTGGGGCTCATTGGATAACTACTTAGTTAATTGTGGCCTATGAGAAGGGTGGTGAGTTGAGTTACCTTTAGCCGACCAGCACAGTGTGTGCTATGTGTGATTGATCTATCTTCCTGTGATGGATCTAAATAGAATCCAGTAATTCTCTCACCTCAGACATGCAGTGGTGTTCAAGTTCTCATTCACTAACTGACTTGGCCTTTGTTCTCTCCTCTTCTTTCTTAGGCACTTTAGCAAAGAAAACCACTTAAATGCATATTATAGAAGCAGCTTGTTCTGAGTAGGATTAGATTCAATTTCATAGTCTCTTCTCAGCCTGTCTCTGTGCTTTTATGATAAAGCTACAAATAGGATGTGCCCATTGAACTCTGAAAATTCTGCACAGAACTGAAAGGGAGAAAAGAAAATAACAGATGTAAGTGTGACATCTTGGGCAGAGTACTTAAACCTGAGTCTGATGGGAGCTCAGGTCTGAAAAAAATTTATTTAGAACCCCTGGTATTTAACTTGGTCCTGGAAATTAGGTCAGATGGTAAGAGGCAGAGGGGGTATTTACTTGTGAAGAATATTCATCCCCTTAATCTCTTCCTTCTCATATGGGAACATAAGGGATTCTACGGGATGAATGATAGCCTCCCTGAATGCTAAAGGAGGAATGTTCTATTAATGTGAGGTCTGAAGGTATTATCCAGCAGACCTAGTAGCAAACTTGGAGGCCCTCTGCCCCATTGCATTTGGAAAACAAACAAATAAACTCTGGCCTAAAATGAGGCCTTAGCATTAGAAAAAAAATTGACTACAAGTCTCAGCTTTACAAGCTTTTAGCCTTTATAAGCCCTTTTTTTAAGAGTGTGAGTGGTATTTAAGTCACTAGGTGTTTGTAAGGATTTGATGAAAGGATGAGTGAAAGGGGATGCCTTTCTTCTCCCTTTCAGAAAGCACTAGAGAAATGTAAAATATGCTCTTTATAAGAATTTTACCTTAGACTATTACATTTCTCAACCACCCATCATCCATAGTACAAGAAAACACAAGTATCTACACTAGGGTAAGTATTTAATTTGAAAACATAGATTGAGCTTAAGAACATTAGTAGGAGCAAAAGTCACTGAAATATACCAGAGTCCTCTGCTGGGAATAGAGCTGGAGGGTCATGTGTGCCTACAGTGCCTTATTATCTGTCTGTCGGTGTCAGTGAGGAAACTGGGGTGACTTTTCTCCTTACTCCCAGCAACACTGATGTAGCCAGTGCTGCTCCAGAGGGTAGCCATTCACAAGGCTGGCCACCTGGTATTATTACATATACTGTCAGGTTGAGGAGGGCCACTATTTTGACTTGAGCAATCTGTGTTAGTATGGATTCCATAGCAGGAATATGGCTTATTATGCTGATGAGCTTGTAAGTATCAACTTTCTTTTGGGAACATAAATTCCAGATCACTTGAGGTTACTAATCAGGGAATGATGCTCGCTGCCAAGCCTGAGCGCCTGAGTTTAAATCTCAGGACACACAGTGTGAAAGGAGAAAATTGATACACACAAGTTATGTGCTTACCTCCAAACACACTGTGTCATATGTGTATCCTCCCCTTCTCTCTCTCTCTCTCTCTCTCTCTCTCTCTCTCTCTCTCTCTCTCTCTCTCTCTCTTTCTCTCTCTCTCACACACACACAGACAAATAAATAAATAAATAAAAATAAATGTAATTTTAAAAAATGTAAAAATAAATTATGCACTCTTGTGTTTGTTCTAATGATGTGGTTATAATGTGCTACATGTAAGGGAGAAGTATATATAGAAAAAAATGCCACTATGGCCTACAACAACTACAAGAGAGGTAGATAACCACCATGATTTCTGCATACAAATGAATTCTTCCTCCCAAACACCCATGTTCCAGTTTCATTGCTGTTCAAATTTTGAATATCATGTTTACTTAGCTATACAATGTCCCACCTCTTATTTATCAGACTCTTCCCCATCCAGAATTGTAAACAAGTACTTCTCTGGTCCTTTTTCTTTCTTCTTCATCTTCATGTTCCCTTCTGTGAATGTGTGTTCCCATTTTAGATGTTCTTTGGAGATAGGGGAAAGTTGAAGGGAGAAAAACACTCTTTGAGAAACAGTTTCAGCTTAGTATCTATCAGAAATTATTAAGCTGATTCACTTTAGGACACACACATGTACAGATCACGTTAACAAATGACATCAGCAAAGAAAAGACAAAAATAAACCATGTGCCATAAGCACATGAGGAGAGCATGTGATGTGCCAGCTTCAGGTCTTCCCTGCTGGCCTCACTGGAAACTTGCAGGTTTCTGGGCTTGGGTAAATGTCAAATGTTGGTATTATTAAGTTAACACATGCAGGAGTTGGGGCAAGAAGTGGGCAGGGGATGCTGTCCTCAAAGTCTCCATTTGAATGGAATGCAGAAGATGTTTTCTCAATGGCTTGGGCTTGCTGAAAAGCAGTATAACAGAGAATAAATCTGGCCCTTTACTGATGAGTCTCCCCAAGAAAACCAACAATCAAATAGAATGAATCAGGTCATATTTAAATAAAGGTATTTAAGAGTTCCATGTTGCATTGAATTCCATGAACTCAGTAGCATTTGCACTCTGAAGAGCTTTGTAGTATGCTTATACTGTTGTAGTTTTTCCTTCCTTCATTTTTTCCTTCTTTCCTTTCTATTGTTCTTCCTTCCTTCTTTCTTTGCTTTCCGTTTTTTAATTTTCAGTCTTGAAAATTGAAGCAAAGTTCATGTATGCTAGGCATGCACTCTAACCTACATCCTTCTGCCTGCTTCAATTCCTTTAGAAGCTAGTGGAGTCTTCTGTGTTTTTGTTATTTACACTGGTTTAAAAAAAATATTGTATTTATTTATTTACTGAGAATTTTATTCAGCATATTTTGATCATATTCCTTCCCCCTCCCACTTCTCCCTAGGTCCACCTTCACTTCCTTATCCACCCAACTTCATGTTCTTTCTTTCTCTTAGCAAACAAAGCAACACCACACACACATACACACACAAAAACAAAACAAAACAAAACATGGAGCCTCATTTATGTTGGGCAGCTACTCTTGAATATGAGGCCTATCTTAGACTGTGGTTGGTATAGCCAGTGTTATTCCATTGAAGAAAAAATATTTTTCCTCTCCCAGCAGCTATTTATTGCAAATATATTCTTGGCTAGGGTCATGCTTTGTTCCCACTTCCCTTTATGTGTGCTGGGATTTTGTCTGGCATGAACTTGTACAGGTCTTGTGCATGCTATCACAGTCTCTATAAATTTATATATACATCAGCTCTGTTGTATCCGGGAAAAAATAATGTTTCCTTGGAGTCATTCACCATCTCTGGCTCTTAAAATCTTTCTGTCTCTTCTTCCAAATAGATTCTTCAGCATTGAGGGGAAGAATGTGATAATAATATCTCCTTTAGGGCTGAATGTTCCAAAGTCTCTTACTCTCTGTACATTGTTCACTTCTTGTTGGGCACCAGCTTGGTGCCCGTGGTATGTTACATAAGAATGTGGGTCTTCAGACAGGGAGAACTGGATCCATCCCTGGTGCATGGGCAGGCTGTTGGGAGCCTGGTGCCTGTGGTGTGATGCCTTGTGCAGCCTTGGTGTGTGGGGGAGGGGCTTGGACCTTCCTAGGCTCAATGTGCTGGGCTCTGCTGACTCCCCATGGGAGACCTTGATTTGGGGGATGTGGGGTGGCTTGGGAAGGAGGGCTGGGGGTGGGAAGAGGGAGGAGGTAGGATCTGTCAGTGGTATGTAGAGTGAGTAGAAAATTTCTTAATAAAGAAAAATTTTTAAAAAAAATGTGGGTCTTATCATCAGTTGTAGAGGGTAACCAAGAGCTTTGGCCATAGTCTATAATGCTTTATTATTACAGGGTATATTCTCTTTTCTCTCTCTGAATTGTAGGTTCTAGCACACAGGCTGAATCATTATCATTCTAGACTGTCTCTATCTTAAACTATCATACTGACATGTAACTACATTGTTATTCCAGAGCCATCTTAACCCTGCTAGTTGTTGTTTCTCTATAGTGGTAACTGAATCCAGGACTTCATATATACTAGACAAGTGACTTAGTACTGAGCTATACCCCTATCCTTCTACACCAGCTCTAAAAGAAAAATACTCTGTTTAGAGCCCCTTTGCCATCAGATTCCTGAACAATTATCTCTCTCTCAAATTTTAAAGAACTCTGATTCAGATTTTTGAAGAAAGTCAAGACTCATGGTGGAAATTCTATTTTTCCATGGCTTTCTATATGCAATTAGAAAAGTGTTTCAAGTCTCTCTCCGATCAAATGGTTTGCTCATTTCCTCTTATCTTACTTCTATTTGTAAATTTACCCAGTATATTATTCTAATGCTAAAAATGTTCTAAAGACAACCCAATCTTATTTTAAAAAAAAATCTAACTTTAAGTTTTCTTAATGTGCTTCCTTAGATATTCTCTTCTTCCATATGTTTTAATTTTTTCAATATTTTTCCATTTATATTTTAAAATTCCACATATATATGAAATATATTTTGATCATAGTCACCACACTGTCCATTTATCCCTTATACTCACTCTAGAACCTTTCTTCCCAGGATATCTCATTCCTTCTTTCATATCTTTCTTTTTTAATAAAGATTTTTTATTTTTGTAATACTTTATTGAAAAATATTTAAACATTTATATGGGGAATGGACACATCAGCTTGTGGTTTCAAATAATATCCATGGCCACTAGGATGGCTCAGTAGAAAAAGATACATCTCACTAAGTCTTCTGATTTGAGTATAATCCTCGGGATCCAATTTGAAGGAGAAAAATGACTCCTCAAATAATTCCTCATCTTTTTTTAATTTAATAATCTGAGTTTAATTCCTTTGGGGTTTTTGCATGGAGCATGAACAGCTTACCAATGGCTTTACTGCTGAAGAAAATGACTCTTCCTTCCACAGCAGTCACTTACTGCCACTATTCCATCAGTGAGGGACTGAGACTCTTTCCCTATGCATGAAGGAACATTGTTGGACTCAACCTTTAGCAGGTCTTGTATAGGTAACAATAGACATAGCAAGAGTACAGCCATATTATGCTCAGAAGACATTGTCTCACAGCACTCGTCTTCATACTCTGGTTTGTAACAAGTCTTTCTGTGTCCCACCAGGCATCTTCTGACATGGAGACTTACTATTAATAACTAAGAAAGCTCAGCCTTAGCCTAGGCTCATCCCACTAGCTCTTCTTGTTTTCTTTTCTTTCTTTCTTTCTTTCTTTTTTTTTTTTTTGAGACAGGGTTTCTCTGTGTAGTTTTGGTGCCTGTCCTGGATCTCACTCTGTAGACCAGGCTGGCCTCAAACTCATAGAGATTCATCTGGCTCTGCCTCCCCAATGCTGGGATTAAAGATGTGTGCCACTACTGCTCACCTGTCTATCATCTTCTTAAAGCCTTTTTTTTATTAAGAGATTTTCTATTCATTTTACATATCAACCGCAGATTGCCCTGTCCCCTCCCTCCTCTCACCCCCTAGCCTTCCTCCCCCAACCTACTCCCATTCCCACATTCTCCAAGGCAAGGTCTCCCATCGGGAGTCAGCAGAGCCTGGTACATTCAGTTGAGGCAAGTCCAAGCCCCTCCTCCCTGCACTAAGGCTGCACAAAGTGTCTCACCATAGGCACTAGGTTCCAAAAAGCTGGCTCATGTACTAAGGACAGGTGCTGGTCCCACTGCCTGGGGGCCCCCTAAGCAGTTCAAGCTAAACAACTATCTCACTTATCCAGAGGGCTTCGTCCAGTACCACGGGGGCTCCTCAGCTATTGGTCCACAGTATGTGTGTTTCCACTAGTTTGGCTAGTTGTCTCTGTACTTTTTCCAATCATGGTCTTGATATCTTGCTCATAGAATCCATGCTCTCTCTCATCGATTGTACTCCTGGAGCTTTGTGTGGGACCTGGATGTGGATTTCTGCATCTGCTTCCATCAGTCACTGGATGAGAGATCTATGATGACAGCTAGGGTATTCAGCCATCCAATCACCAGAGTAGGTCAGTTCAGGCACCCTCTTGACCATTGCCAGTAGTCAATGGTGGAGTTATCTTTGTGGATTCCTGGGGACCTCTCTAGCATATTGCTTCTCCCTATCCCAGAGTGTCTTCATTTATCATGGTATCTCTTTCCTTGTTCTCCCACTCTGTTCCTGATCCAGCTTGAACCTCCCACTTCCCTAAGCTCTCTTTCCCCTGACACTTGCCCTCCATTACTCTCCCTCACTCTCAGTTTGCTCCTGTAGATATCATCCATTTCTCCATCGCTGGACGACCCAGTGTCTTTCCTAGGGTCCTCCTTAATAGCTAGCCTCCCTGGAGCTGTGGATTGCAGTCTGGTTATTCTTTGCTTTACATCTAAGTATCCACTTATGAGTGAGTGCATACCATGTTTGTCTTTCTGAGTCTCGGTTACCTCACTCAGAATGATATTTTCTAGCTCCATCCATTTGCCTGCAAATCTCACGATGTCATAGTTTTAATCTGCTTAGTAGTGTGGCATTGTGTATATGTACCACATTATCTCTATCTATTCTTCAGGAAAGAGGTATCTAGGTTGTTTTCAGGTTCTGGCTATTACCAATAATGCTGTTATGAACATAGTTGAGCATGTATCCTTGTGGTATGATTGAGCATTCCTTGGGTATATGTCCAAGAGTGGTATAGCTGGGTCTTGAGGGAGACTGATTCCCAATTTTCTGAGAAACTGCCATATTGATTTCCAAAGTGACTATACAAGTTTGCATTCCCACCAAAAGTGTAGGAGTGTTCCCTTGCTCCATATCCTCTCCAACATAAGCAGTCTTCAGTGTTTTTTATCTTAGCCATTCTGACAGGTGTAAGATGGTATCTCAAAGTCATTTTGATTTGTATTTCCCTAATGTCTAAGGATGTTGAGCAATTCCTTAAGTGTCTTTCAGCCAATTGAGCTTCTGTTGAGAATTCTCTGTTTAGATCTTATAGCCCATTTTTTAAATTGGAATGTTAGGTATTTTGATGTCTAGTTTCTTGAGTTCTTTATATATTCTGGAGGATCAGCCCTCTGTCAGATGTGGGGTTGGTGAAGATCTTTTCCCATTCTTTAGACTGTCATTTTCTCTTATTGATCATGTCCTTTGCCCTACAAAAGCTTCTCAGTTTCAAGTGGTCCCATTTATTAATTGTTGCTCTCAGTGTCTGTGCTACTGGTGTTATATTTAGGAAATGGTCTCTGGTGCCAATGTGTTCAAGACTACTTCCTAATTTCTCTTCTATTAGGTTAAGAGTAACTGGATTCATGTTGAAATTTTGATCCACTTGGATTTAAGTATTGTGCACGGTGACACATATGGATCTATTTGTAATCTTTTACATGTTGACATCCAGTTATTCTAGCACCATTTATAGAAGATTCTTTTTTCCATTGTATAGTTTTGGCTTCTTTGTTGAAAATACTATGTTCATTAGTGTGCAGATTAATGTCAGGGTCTTCAATTCAATTCCATTGGTCTACATGTTGGTTTTTATGCCAGTAGCAAGTTATTTTTTATTACTGTAGCTCTATAGTAGAGCTTGAAGTCAGGGATGGTGATGCCTCCAGAGGTTGTTTTATTGTACAGGATTGTTTTAGCTATCCTGTTTTTTTTTTTCCCCATATGAGGTTGAGTGTTGTTCTTTCTAGGTCTGTGAAGAATTGTGTTGGAATTTTCATGGGGATTGCATTGCATGTGTAGATTGCTTTTGGTAAGATTGCCATTTTACTATGTTAATCCTACCTATCCATGAGCATGGGAGATCTTTCCTTTTTCGGATATCTTATTCAATTTCTTTCTTCAGAGACATAAAGTTCTTGTCATACAGGTCCTTCACTTGCTTACTTAGAGTTACCCCAGGTTATTTTATATTATTTGTGGCTATTATAAAGGGTTATGTTTCTCTGACTTTTTTCTAAGCCCGTTGGTCATTTGTATATAGGAGGGCTACTGATTTTTTTTTAAAGTTAATTGTGTATCCTACCACATTACTGAAGGAGTTTATCTGCTGCAGGAGTTCCCTGGTCGAATTTTTGGGGTCACTTATGTATACTATCATATCATCTGCAAATAGTAAAAGTTTTACTTTTTCCTTTCCAAATTATATTCCCTAGATCTTCTTTTGTTGTCTTATTGATCTAGCTAAAACTTCAAGAACTATATTGAATAAATATTGGGAGAGCAGACAGGCTTGTCTTGTTCCTGATTTTAGTGGAATTTCTTTGAGTTTCTCTCCATTTATTTGATGTTGGCTGTTGGCTTGCTGTAAATTGCCTTTATTATGTTTAGGTATGTTCCCTGTATTCCTGATCTCTCCAAGACTTTTATGATGAATGAGTATTGGATTTTGTCAAAGGCCTTTTCAGCATCTAATGAAATGATCACGTGGTTTTTTCTTTCAGTTTGTTTATATGGGGTATTACATAGACAGACTTTCATATGTTGAGCCAAACTTGCATCTCTGGGATGAAGCCTACTTCATCATGGTGGATAATTTTTTGATATGTTCTTGGAGTCTGTTTGCCAATATTTTATTGCATATTTTTATATCAATGTTCATGAGGGAGGTTGTATTCTCTTTCTTTGTTGCATCTTTGTTTGTCTTGGGAATCAGAGTAATTGTAGCCTCATAGAAGGAGTTTGGTAATGTTCCTTCTGTTTCTATTATGTAGAAATCTTCTTTGAAGATCTGGTAGAATTCTGGGTTGAAACCATCTGGTCCTGGGCTTTTTTTGGTTGGGAGATTTTAATGACTGTTTCTATTTCCTTAGGGGTTATTGAACTATTTAAATAGTTTATCTTGTCTTGATTTAACTTAGGTACGTGGCATCTATCCAGAAAATTGTCGATTTCTTTTAGATTTTCCAATTTTGTGGAGTACAGGTTTTTGAAGTATGACCTGATAATTCTCTAGATTTCCTCATTGTCTGTTGTGATGTCTCCCTTTTCATTTCTGATTTTGTTAACTGGATGCTGTTTTTCTCTGCCTTTTAGTTAGCTTGGATAATGGCTTGTCTATCTTGTTTATTTTCTCAAAGAACCAATTCATTGTTTCATTGATTCCTTATATTGTTCTCTTTGTTTCTATTTTATTGATTTCAGCTCTCAATGTGATTATTTCCTGGCATCTATTCCTCCTGGGTGACTTTGCTTCTTCTTGTTCTAGAGGCTTTAGATGTGCTATTAGTGTGAGATTTCTCCAACTTCTTTATGTGGCATTTAGTGCTTTTAGCACTGCTTTCATAGTGTCCCATAAGTTTGGGTATGTAGTACATTCATTTTCATTGATCTCTAGAAAGTCTTCAATTTCTTTCTTTATTTCTTCCTTGACCCATTGGTGATTCACTTGAGCATTATTCAGTTTCCATGCAATATTAGGCTTTTTGTAGTTTTTGTTGTTGTTGAAATCTAACGTTAAACCATGGTGGTCTGATAGAATACAGGAGGTTATTCCAATTTTTTCTTTTTTGTATCTGTTGAGATTTGCTTTATGACCAAGTATGCAGTTGAATTTAGAGAAGGTTCCATGGGGTGCTGAGAAGAAGGTATATTCTTTTTTGTTTGGGTGGAATGTTCTGTAGATATTGATTAAGTCCATTTGAGTCATAACATCAGTTAAGCCCCTTATTTCTCTGATAAGTTTCGATCTGGCAGATCGGTCCAGTGGTGAGAGTGGGATGTTGAAGTCTCCCACTATTAATGTGTGGGGTTTGATGTGTGATATAAGTTTTAGTAATGTTTCTTTTACACATGTGGGTGCCCTTGTGTTTGGGGCATAAATGTTCATAATTGAAACTTCATCTTTTTGGAACATTCTTATGATGAGAATGTAATGTCCTTCTTGATCTCTTTTAATTGATTTTAGTTTGAAGTCTATTTTGTTAGATATTAGGATAGCTACACCAGCTTGCTTCTTTTTTTTTTCTTTTTTACATTTTTATTTGCTAAACTTTTTCCCTTTTATTTTATTTTACAATACCATTCAGTTCTACATATCAGCCACGCATTCCCTTGTTCTCCCCCTCTTGCCCCCCTCCCCTTCCCCCAGCCCACTCCCTATTCCCACCTCCTCCAGGGCAAAGCCTCCCCCGAGGACCGAGATCGACCTAGTAGACTCAGTCCAGGCAGGTCCAGTCCCCTCCTCCCAGACTGAGCCAAGTGTCCCTGCATAAGCCCTGGGTTTCAAACAGCCAACTCATGCAATGAGCACAGGACCAGGTACCACTGCCTAGATGCCTCCCAAACATATCAAGCCAATCAACTATCTCACCTATTCAGAGGGCCTGATCCAGTTGGGGGCCCCTCAGCCTTTGGTTCATAGTTCATGTGTTTCCATTCATTTGGCTATTTGTCCCTGTGCTTTATCCAACCTTGGTTTCAACACTTCTCGCTCATAGAAACCCTCCTCTTTTCTCACTAATAAGACTCCCGGAGCTCCACCCAGGGCCTAGCCATGGATCTCTGCATCCAGATCCCTCAGTCGTTGTATGGAGTTTCTGGCATGACTAATGCTCAATCATACCACAAGAGCACTTGCTCAACTATGTTCATATCAGCATTGTTTATAATAGCCAAAACCTGGAAACAACCTAGATGCCCTTCAACTGAAGATATATGGATAAATGAATTGTGGCACATATATACAATGGAATACTACTCAGCAGAGAAAAACAATGACATCATGAGGTTTGCAGGCAAATGGATGGATCTAGAAATAATCATCCTGAGTGAGGTAACCCAGATTCAGAAAGACAAATATGGTATGTACTCACTCATAGGAGGATACTAGCTGTAGAATAAGGATGACTGGACTGCTACTCACATCACCAGGAAGGCTACCTAGAAAATAGGACCCTAAGAAAGACACGAGGATCGCCCAATGATGGAGAAATGGCTGAGATCTACATGAACAACCTGGACATGAGTGGGAGTAATGAAGGGTGAGGGTCGAGGGAAAGAGAACTTGAGGGAGTGGGAGATCCCAGCTGGATCAAGAACAGAGAGGGAGAACAAGGAATAGGAGACCATGGCAAATGAAGACCACATGAGAAAAGGAAGAAACAAAGTGTTAGAGAGGCTCACAGAAATCCACAAAGATACCCCCACAATAGACTGCTGGCAATGGTTGAGAGACAGCCGGAACTGACCTACTCTGGTGATGGGATAGCCAAACACCAGCTTGCTGTGGGATGTTCTGTAGGTCCTGTGGGAGCCCATTCTCAGGTTCTTTGTGGCGTTACCCAGCAGGTCCGTATAGAGGATGATTAGGACCATGGGCCTGAGTGCAGGTGTTTGAGATGGTCTGCACTTGGCTGTGCTGGGGGATGGTCTGTATGTCAAGTTGCTCTGATTGGTTAATAAATAAAACCTGATCGGCCGTGGCTAGGCAGGAAAGATAGGTGGGACTAACAGAGAGGAGATATAAAAGGACAGAAAGGCAGAAGGAGACGCTGCAGCCGTCGCCATGACCAGAGAGGCTGCAGCCGCCGCCATGACCAGCAGCATGTGAAGACGCCAGTAAGCCACCAGCCAAATGGCAAGGTATAGATGTATGGAAATGGACCAATTTAAGATAAAAGCACAGTTAGCAAGATAAGGACAGTTAGCAGGAAGCCTGCCACGGCCATGCAGTTTGCAAGCAATATAAGTGTCTGTGTTTATTTGGTTGGGTCTGAGCGGCTGTGGGACTGGCGGGTGACAGAGATTTGTCTTGACTGTGGGCAAAGGCGAAAAAATCTAGCTACACCAGCTTGCTTCTTAAGACCATTTGATTTGAAAGGCTTTTCCTGGCCTTTTATTCTGACCTAGTGTCTATCTTTAAAGTTGAGGTGTGTTTCTTGTATGCAGCAGAAAGATGGGTCCTGTTAGCCTGTGCCTTTTTATAGGTGAATTAAGTCCATGGATATTAAGGCATATTAATGACCAGTGATTGTTAATTCCTGTTATCTTTGTGTGTGTGTATTTCTGTTCTTTGGGAAATTATCTGCTGTGGGATTATCTATTGCCTGTGTTTTCATGGATGTATCTGACTTCCTTAGTTTGGAATTTTCCTTTTAGTGATTTCTGTAGGGCTGGATTTGTAGATATTGTTTAAATCTGGCTTTGTCTTGGAATCTTGTTCACTCTGTCTATAGTGATTGAAATTTTTGCTGGGTGTATCAGTCTAGGCTGACATCCATGGTCTCTTAGTGTCTGCATTACATCTACCTAGGTTCTTCTGGCTTTTAAAGTCTCCATTGAGAAGTCGGGTCCTATTCTGATGGGTTTGCCTTTTTAAGTCTCTTGGCCTTTTTCCTTTGTTGCTCTTGATACTCTTTCTTTATTCTGTATGTTTAGTTGTTTAATTTTTATGTGGCGAGGGGACTTTTTGGGGAGTCTAGTCTGTTTGGTGTTCTATAGGCTTCTAGTATCTTCATAGGTATTTCCTTCTTTAAGTTGGGAAAGTTTTCTTCTGATCTTGTTGAATATGTTTTCTGTGCCTTTGAGTTGGTATTCTTCTCCTTCTTCTATCCCTATTATTCTCAGGTTTGGTCTTTTCATAGTGTCCCAGATTTCCTGGACATTTTGTGTTATGACGTTTTTAGCTTTGGTATTTTCTTTTACTGACAAATCTATTTCCTCTATTGTATCCTCTACACCAGAGATTCTCTCTTCCATCTCTTGTATGCTGTTGGTTATGCTTGCATCTGTGTTTTCTATTCATTTACTCAGATTTTCTATTTCCTTATTCCCGCTGTTTGTTTCTTATTTATTGTTTCTATTTCACTTTTCCGGTCTTAAACTGTTTTCTTCACCTGTTTAATTGCCTTTTCATGGTTTTCTTGGCTTTCTTTAAGGGATTTATTGATTTCTTCCAATTTTTTATTTGTCTTTTCCTCAATTTCTTTAAGGGAATTTTTCATTTTTTCTTGAAAGCCCTCTAGCATCTTCATGAAGCTATTTTCATGGTTACTTTCTTCTGCTTCTTCTACATTGTTATGTTCAGGTCTTGCTGTTGGAGGAGGGATAGCTTCTGGATGATTCTTTATTGCTTTTTATGTTGTTGTATGCATTTTTGCCTTGACGCCTGCCCATCTCCTGTTCTAATAGGTATGAGAGGTGCCTGTGTCTGAACAAATTGCTATTTGTCCACTCAGTGCTTATTGTGTCTGTGTCTCAGGGGGCCCCTCTGAGTCCAATCTTAGCTCTTGGTCTAATTGGAGCTGGCGCATTCTGTATCACAGGGAGCTGCCCTTGACGCAACCAAAGCTATTTGATTCTATGACTCACAAGCCACTCTTGGTCTTATCCGAGCTCTTGGTCTAGTCAGACCTGACAGATTTTGTGTCTCAGGAAGCCTCTCTTGGTCCACTGAGAGGTGGTAGATTCTGTCTCAGAAAGCCACTCTTGGTCTAATGAGGGCTGGCAGATTCTCTGTATCAGGAAGTTACTCTTGGTCCAATGAGAGCTCTTTGTCCAATAAAAGCTGGTGGTTTGGTTTCCGTGCCTTAGGAAGTTACTAGGGATGGGTATTGGGGCAGGGCATGTAGATTGCAGGGTCTGATGGGGGGTTTGTTGGGGGTGGGCTCCCACAGGAGTTTTTCCTGCTGGCCAGCAACTGGGCCAGGTTTGGGTAGGGGTTCCCAGGGACTGGCTATGTCCCAGGGCCTGGGTTCTAGGGGCAGGACTCTCTGGGTATGAGCAGAGTCAATCACCTCTTGGTACAATGGGAGATAGAAGTTTGGCTTCCATGCCTCAGGAAGTTGCTGGGGTCACAGTTGGATGGGTATTGGGGCAGGGCCATGTACTTGCAGTGGTCTCAGACATGTGAGTCAAACCTTCAACTGCTTAGCAGTCACTGCATGGCTTTGATGGCCAGCTTTGCCTTCTCATTTCCTTGAGGGCCTAGCCTCAGGTCAGTGGTACCTGGTGGGAGCCATGTTTACCACTGCAGCTCTGAGAATTTGCTGAGTCTAAGCAGCAGGCATTTTTGCCTAGCTCACTGGCTGCTCAAGTGCTCTTCTGCACAGCAGGGCCTCTTCAAAGAGCTATGACTCTCTATGCTGCAAGCAGTGGGATCTGTGTATGTGCCCCACATTGGATGCCATTTGCAATGAGTTTTTCTTTTTCCCATCAGCCAGCTCCAAAATAATGGCATTATTATTAATTATGAAAGCTCAGTCTTAGCTTAGGCTTGTCTCACTAGCTCTATAACTAAAAGTAATCCATGTTTTTAAATCTACATTCTACCACATAGTTTTAACCTCTCTCCCATTCTATGTGTCTGACTTGTTCTGTAACTCCATGGCTTCTGATGCATGCCTAGATTCATACCCCCCTTCCCGGAAGTCCCATATATACCTCCTTCCTAGCTATTGGACATCTAGCTCTTTATTAAACTAACCACAGCAATATTTATTCACAGAGTACAAATATTCCACAACACTGGTTCTTATATTCTTTCTATGCCCTCTTCTAAAAAATTAACTGAGCCTTGTGTATGTACATGTGTGTGTGTGAGGGGTGGGATGGAGATGGGACTGAGAATGCCATTTAAAGCCAATCACTCAACAGTCACTTATTCTCAGCATTTTAAACAGTTATGAGTCTACATTCAGTATTTTCCACTTCACAAAAGAAGTTTCTCTGACCAGGCCTGAGTGTGAAATAATCTATGGCTTTAGATTTAGAAAGCAGTGTGACACTACATCCATTTAGGAAACATATGTAGTTTTTATAGATTTCTTCATCTTCTGTGTAATCCAGCAGATGTTCGCATTTGCTATTGTTATGTCAGTGGGCCCTGCTAAGCCGCCAATGTCACTGCTGATGATCTGCCCTTAGGTATATGAGATATTATCAGAGTATTTTAGTGTTCCTGAAGAGCTCATTCTTAAGCTCATACTACTAAATTTTCTATGAAGATGACCAGTGCCCTAAGGGTTGTTTGGCAGAGGTAAATTTTAGTGTCTTTATAAACCAAGAGTTAATTTTTCTGTATGGGACTAGCTGTGAGTAAGAAAAGCCCATGGTCTGGAAAATGAAAAGAGAAAGCAAAATATTTTCATTTAGCCACTGCAAGGGCAATTCTTTTAAAGCTGATTTAAAAATTTTAGTAAGGTTGCATTCAGGAGACAGCAATTGTCTCTTCTCTAGATTGTGATTCCTTCCTTTACAAGGATCATATGATTTTGTAGATGTTCTGTCATTCAGCTGTTTTTTTTTATTTTATAATCACCTCTAATGAAAAAAGAAAACATCATAAAAGCAAGAATAGACACAAAGGGGTTATTATAGAAACTAATGATTAAAAAAAAGAACCTGTAAAAATAATTTCCAGCATTTCTGCCAGAGGATCTTCCAGGGTTAGTTTAGTTGGGAAAATGGAGAGACATCCAAGGAACCTTTAATTTCTTCTCACACAGAGGTGGAAAAGTAGGTGTTCATAGGTACATATAGATAGGTACCTAAAAGCCATTCCTAATTGTATAATTTCTATGGATTAAATTAAATGCTTAAGAAGATCTTGCAATAGAAGAATCCCCGTGTGCACTGTGATATATCGACTTTCTAACATCTGCTCCAGTAGAAATTGCTGACCCATTTCAATGCCAAATATCTTACTTACATTATCTAGAAAATTCTCCCATTGCACATAAGAGACTGTAGTTCTAAATACACAGAGAGTTATCTAATCCCCCTTTGTAATGTCTACCACTAGCCTCTCTTTTATTGTGCCCTTTTCATCTTCAAGAAACAGCCTCCTAATTCTATCTCATCTTTCTGAAGACTTATGCAAAGTGGTGATTATACATCAAGTTCCTGGTTAGTATGTTGTTTTCTGTTTGGGGCATCAATGTATGAGAGTCTTCTAAAATATTTTACCTGATTCTTTAATCCTAGAGGAAAAACAACAAATAAATAAACAAATGAACAAAAAAAAAACCCCAGAATTTGTGTCTATAAAATGTTTTCTTCCTAGTTTGTACCAGGTAGGATGCACTGCTAAGCAAGATGTGGGTAAATATTTTCCTCTAAACCTCAGACATAACACATCAAAGGGGCTCTTACTACCATATTATAATGAATATTAGTGATCTTTGCAATGTTCATTGCTCAAAGAGGGAGATGGAATAAAATTGCCCCCTTCATTAATAAACACTTGAAGTATTTTCTGCTGCCTTAGCCACTCACATATGTATTTTTCCAGAGCAGAGCTACATCAGAGAAAATCAGAATGGGGCTCAATGTACATCTAACACGTACCACCTTGGTGAAAAGAAAGAATTAAGAGTGGGAGACTATTTTAATGGGATGGTGCAGCACAGTTTTCCATGAATTATTAGGGTAAATTTTTAAACATGAAAACAAAACAATAATAATCTTAGTTGAATAAGAAATTCAGACACTATATCAATGTCTCTGTGTGGTCTCCTGTAATCTGCATTGTAGCAAGGCATAAATATACCAGAGGTTGCTATGGGTGTGGTCAATGTATTTGCTGAAGATGGTTAGACTTAACATTTAGGTAACAGTGTTAATAGATACTAATTGGTAATACCGACATTTTCAAATAGTGCTAATTACAGGTTATTGAAAAACAGCTGGATGCAATAATAAAAGTTATTCTGCAAAGCATTTATGCCATGCACTGATCAGCTAATTCTCTTATTCAAATGAAGATCTCATTAATCTTGAGTGTGACTTGAGAGTCTGCACTTTTTTCTTGTTTCATTTTTAGAAATTATTCTTGATTAACACATAATATTTGTAATATGTGTGAGAATATAATATGTTAAGATAGGATTTATTTGATTCACATGTTGAATGATGATCAACTCTGGGTATTTGCATATCCATCACTTTAAACTTATAACATGTCCTTATGAGTACTATATTCAACACTTCTATCTATCTTGAGATACCTAATATATTACTAATTTTATTCACTCTAAGCCAGAACTTAATGTTCCTATCAATCAACATGATATCTTTTTGCATGATCTCTCATTGTTTTTCCTCTTTCCCTGTTTCATTTACCTCAGTCTCTGGTAAACACCATCCTGGTATCAACTTCTATAAATTCAGCTTTCTAAGATTTCACATGAGACTATGTGGTACTTTGAGACCAGTTCCATTCATGTTGATAACAAATAGTAGATTGCATACTTCTTATTGCTGAATAGTAGTCCAAGATGTACATAAATCACACCTTTACCCATTTGTCTGTTGATAACCATATGGGTACATTCCACACTTCAGTAGTTGTAAGGAGTGCCACAATAAACAGGAGAATGCTGATGTATTTTCATTGTGTTAATTTCATTTTCTTTGCATATATACACAGTAATAGAAATGCTTGATTATATAATAGTATTCTCTTTAGGTTTCTTTTTTAAGGGCTTTACTGTTCTTAAATAATTGCTGTACTAATGATATTTTGCAATACTTCAAAGCTCCTAGTGTACTCTATAGTTTGGTCTATAAATGAATGAAAGTTTGAGCTAAAAGATTTAAGAACCCTTAGAAAAATATTCTTAAGATGCTCTAGTGAAGATTTTCTTTATACAAGTGTCTTATTGCTAAGAATACAGAATTTCAAATAGAAACTAAACAAGTTATTTATTCAACTAGAGATTTGGGAAATATAAAAACCATTGAACTATTCACTGAAATTCTAGAAGCTCCATTCAGCCTCCAACTGAGAGTAGTTCACCATCAATGATCATAAATATCATGTGTTTTCTTATCAAGAAAAAAATGAGCAAATGTTTGGGGACTCAGCCACTAAGGATACTTTTTGTTCTTGTCAAGTTAGGCAGATAAGGCCCACATGACAGATGAACTGGCTAAACCTCAAGTAAAAAAAAAAAAAAAAAAAAAAAAAAAGCTGTGACATGTGCAGTATCTCCCTGATCCAGAGGAGTCTGAAACTGGACCCCCAAGATGACAACTACCAATGTAAGACCCAGGGCCAAATCAAGAAAAGCCACAATAGCCATAGAAGCAAAGTCTGCCAAAGAGCACACACATAAATACCTCAGCTCTTTTTTAATAAAACGAGCTTACTCACAACTCCCAGAATCCATGTCGTTGATTCTGCATTTTCTCATCCCCTGCCCCCAAGGGTACCCAGGCCAGTAGAGCCAGACCAGCAAGAATTCTGGCCCCCAACATAGGGGGATCCCTACCTGGGACTGGCACTTTGGGTTTGTTTTAACTTCCTTCCTATTTACGGTCTTCTTCTTCTTCTTCTTCTTCTTCTTCTTCTTCTTCTTCTTCTTCTTCTTCTTCTTCTGCTGCTGGCCAGCTTACTGTCCAGACTACAACCTTGTTCTAGTGATCTGACTCACCCCTTCTGGCTGATTTCGGTGAGTTGACCCCATTGCATGGTCTCAGTTTTGCTCCCAATTGATGTGTATTGTGGTCTCTCTCTCTCTCTTCATTCCTTTCCCCTCGCTCATCTTTAGGGCACATACTGTTTATTTTTTATTTGTCCTGGAGTTTCCACATAAGGGCTAGCTACCCAGGAAACGGAATCAAGAACCGACCCTCTGAATGCTCTCTTGTTTCTGGAGACACCGTGTGGGCAAGTGGCCATGGCCTAAAAAAAAAAAAAAAAAAAAAAAAAAAAAAAAAAAAAACATGGAAGCCCCCTAGAAGGCACTTACTCTTGGTACCAAAACAAGTCTTTTCTCTCATTCCTGGGCCAAGACAGCTTTCCAGAGGTTCCTTATTTGTGTATCCTGCATTTGGTGTAAACAGCTAGGATGCAAGTATATAAAACATCTGTAGTGAACTTTGGCCCTCCGAGGTTCTCCCACTGTGCTGTAAGCCTGTATTTAAGGCCTCCTCTCTCCTTCAATAAATGGGATTTGGCATTCTACTGAGAAGAATGGCCCACTGTCTTGTCTCTGTTTTTAAACCTCAGCCCCTCTCTCAGGCGTAGTGAACAGGTGGTAGCGTGGGTCATACAAAGTCTCTTGGCTGGGGCTACTTTCCAGGAGAGACTGAATGGATCTCTGTCTGCTGGAGGGACCCCACAGCCCCTGTGGCTGGCTGTGCTCCACATGCCCAAATGCAGACAGATGCCCATCTTGAGCACAGGGTGCTTCCCAGCTTTGCAAGTCTCCGGTAGCAGCGAAATGCACACTGTCCTGCCCTTCCCCTACCCCATCCCTAGACAATCCCATTTCCCAGGTGGCAGCAGAGGTGTGCTTTTTCCCCCTGGCTATGCCAGTGGTGCCCGAGGGGAGACGTGGCCGCCTGAGCCCTGAGCCCTCTCCCTCCGGCTCAGTGATTATTCAGTGTCAGTGAGTATTCAGTGGATGCGGATGCAATCAGGGCAGGGTGGTTGACAGCCACCTCAAGCACCAACCTCCCAGGACAGTGCATTTTTACTGCACCTTTAACAAACAATGGGTAACTTTCCTTCTTCCACAAAGGAGCCTTAGATATTGGCACTTAAAGCTCTTTTACAAACCAGAGATATTTGTGTCAAGTGCTCACACCTGGTCAGTTTTCAATTTGAAGCCTCTGCTATAGCACCCTGGATCTCCCCCCAAGAATATCTAGGATCCTACTTTAATGGATAAGAATTCATTTTTTTTTTTTTTTGGCCAGAAAATTGGAGGTCCAAGAAGAGAAATCTCCTCATGCAGTGTTTGTACCCATACTATTGGACATTATAGCCTCTATAAAATCAGGTACCATGGATGATAGTCTTAGAGCTTTTAATGACCACTGTAAGATATAGAAAACGAATTCCCTCTTGCTTGATTTCCTGCCTCCATATGTAGAGCCAGATTCGGAGGATGAGGAGGACAACCTGCCAAAGAAACCTCCTATACAATCCCCTCCCACCTCACCTCCTACAGAGGGAACTCTGTATCCTTGGCCAGAACTCCCCTCATGCTCATGCCCTCAAGAGTCTCACTGTGATTCCCTTAAGGCAAAACCCCCTCTGTAATTAAAGCCTGTCCTGCCCTGGTACCTGAGCCCCTTATGCAAACCCCAACAATTTAATGTCACTCTACTAATTCTTTTGCCTTTCCAGTCAATGTAGGATCTAATGTGGCCAACCAGCCTTGGGTGCCTGCCCCTCTTATGGATCTGTCTTTGATTCATAAAGCTGCTAATGAATCAGATCCTGACTCACCATATTTTGAGCAAGTTCTATGATAATGGGCAATGCATTTACAAACCTGTTATGATTGGTACCATTTAAGGAAAGCACTACTTGAACCCATTGTTTTTCTTAATTGGTGGGTGGCCTATAATGATCAAGATGAAGAGCAGGCATGCCAAAATATTCAATATAATATTGCTATTTCTCTAGACATGCTGACTGGCAGGGGCTAGTATGTTAATCCCGTGACTCAAACCCTAAATTGGCCTGCATGCCTATTTTCAGTAGGTCTCTGAACTTGCATTTAAAGACTTGAAATCCTGCAGTCCTTGGGATCCAACTGCATACTTTCATAATCTGGCACAGCAGTCCAGGGAATTCTTTACTGACTTCTTAGCTTGAGTCAATGAGGCAGTGGAGAAATGGGTGGATCCTGACCCAGTCAAGGAGATACTTATTAAGCAATTAACATGGGAAGGGCTTAATGCCCCTACCCACAATGCAATTGTGGCAGTGTATAATGAGGATATACATAAATAGGTGACTGCTACTCATGATCTCAACCCATACCTGCACTAACAGCCAGTCTCAATGCATTACTAGCTTCCAAAGATAATGATCATGGTCAGTCCTCTCCCAATCCACCTGATTGTTCTTGCTGGTGCTGTGGTCAGTCAGGTCAGTTTCATAGAGACTGTCCTAAAGCTAGACCCAAGACAAAATGCCCCAAATGCCAAAAAGGTTTTCATTTGTAACATGATTATTGAAGCTCTCCCCAAATGCCTTTAAACTCAAGGAGAGCTTCCCCTCAGCCCAGCAAGTAAGAGGGGTCCCTCCAAAGCCAGGCTGTTCCAGACCCTTACCATATCTCCCCATTCTCCCGGGATGACCATCTACCTGGATGGCAGACCCACCAAGAGTCTGGTGGATATAGGGGCAGAAGCCATTATAATATCTCTTAATGATGCTCAAGCCTTCTCACATTGGAAATTTAAAGAGAGCCCAACCATTATCAGGGTAGGAGGGGATAAACTTTCTGAAACAACCTGGCTCACTGGAAGGACTTCGATGGCATTCAGGGACGATTCCACCCTGTTAAAGCTGATACACTCCATAAACTTTGGGGTCATGATCTATTAGAGGAAAGAGGGGCTATGCTTACCACAGATGATAAGGCCTTTTATGAAGATATAGTAACACTTGATATGACAGGTCAATCTGGTAGAAATTATAGCCTTCAACCCCAATTCTAAGGGCCACTGCTCCCCACACAGATATAAATATTCCAAGGCCCATATCTTTAAATTGGACATCCCAGAAGCCTGTGTGGGTGGACCAGTAGCCTATCATAGAACCCAAACTATCAGGGTTAAGAAAATTAACTGAAGAGCAATTATCATTGGGCCATATTGAATCTACCTGCAGTAGATTTAACACCCCCATTTTTGTAATTAAGAAAAAGTCAGGAAAACTTCACCTTCTGCAAGATTTAAAGCAAATCAATGCACAAATGAAAAAGAAGGGCTCCCCTCAGGCAGGACTGCTGCACCCAGACATTATTTTACCAGGATAGCATATTCTTGTATTAGATGTTAAAGATTGTTTTTTTCTCAATACCACTGGCTCCAGAGGACAGAGAGTGCTTCGTGTTCACTGTCTGGGAGTCCAAGTGTTCAAAACCCCGATTCCCATAATCATTGGAAGATGTTACCACAGGGCATGAAAAGCAGTCCACTTATCTTCCAGCTGTATGTTCAACAGGCCTTAGCTAGGATCCTCAGTGAGGTATTAAGGGTCCACTATATGGATGATATCCTTTTGGCCTACCCAAGCAGACAGAGACTTCAGGAGTTATTGCCTCAGCTCTTTCAGGACTTAGGAGCCCTTCCACTCAACTGGCCCTGGAAAAGATGCAATGGCTACCCCATTTGCCTTCTTGGGTTACCAAATCAGCCCAGTCATCTAATCCCTCAATGCCTCTACTATAATATGAAAATCCTACTCCCTTGCAGACCTCCAGGAACTCTGTAACACCATTAATTGGCTAAGCAATTTCTATCGATTCCCAATGTGGGCATGAGATGACTGTTCTCCCTTCTCGAGGGGCCATACCTCGCCCTCTGCAAAAATACAGTTGACAGAGGGGGCCAGGGATCTCTTAAAGAGGGCTACTGGACTTGCCTATAACACCTCCCTAAGGAGACATGATTCAAATATTTTCCTGATAGCCCTAGTCCTTTGGACTAAAGGCAGCATATTGAGAGCACTGTGGCAATCAGAATCCCTAATCTGGGTACATCTATCACATTCTGAGCTGTTCTGTATCATCTTGATGTTTGATATTGCCTTTGAGATAGACATTAAAGCAAGAGCAACTGCTAGGAGAATCATGGGCCAGGAGCCAGAAAATATTTTTCTTTCCTTTTCCCTCCAAAATACTCAGCCCTTATGGGCAGACTCTCTTCACTTCAAGAAAATGATGACAGGTTTCCAGTGACCTTGGATAACCACTTTCCCCAAGATGAATGTTTGTCAGTCTTGTTACTCTTTGAGTTAACTTTAAGCCCCTGTGCTAATCCCTCAAATGTCCTTCTTTCTCAAGTGACTACAGCTTTTATAGATGCCAATAAGATCAATTTTGGCTTAATAATAACCATGCCTAATGCATAAAAAAAATAACTCACACCCAACTCAACCCAGGCTCCATCCAAATAGAAAAGATCCTGGCCATCTTTAAAGTACTGGAGTTGAATCATGCCCATAAACATTTTTTTTTCAGACAGCTGATATGCAACCCAGGCATGCAAGCTGTTGTCCTTTGCTAAACTAAAAACCCTTAGATATCCCATCTCCATGACCATAAAAGCAATAATGCTAGACATGCTAGAGAATAGGAGTCATCCCATATTCAACCACACTTGGGATTGCCAAGAATGCTGACCACTGGCAACCACCATGTATAAAAAAAAATGATCATGACAATGTCATTGCCAGCACTGGAGCAGGCCAGGCGCTTACACCAGCAATTCCAGTTGTCACTTCACAACCTCCATAAACTTCTGCCTGTCTTGCTCCTGTCAAGCTGTAAGAACATAGCATGAATTTGTACCACATACATCCCCTTAGCACCTTTGGGGCCCCTGAATGAAATGGGAGTAATTCCCAGATACCTAGTACCTAATGCACTATGGCAAATGGATGTTACTCACTATGCCCCCTTTGGCAATCTTAGGTACATGCATGTAATTGTTGATACATGTTCCTCTTTTGTTTATTCAATAGCCCAAATGGGAGAAAAGGCATCACAGGCCATCAAAGCCTTATAAACAGCTATGATGGTAATGAGAGTACCCTAGGCACTTAAAACAGACAATGGCCCCATATATACCTCCCAATCATTCAAGAAATTTCTGCATCGTTGGGGGATTGAGCACATGACAGGGATTCCCTATAACCCACAAGGCCAAGGAATTACAGAAAGGGCAAACCACTCAATTAAAGAGAAGCTATCTATATTACCATCAGAATCTAAGAGAGACCTACATTTGGTCTTAGTGGAGATCATTTTTTAAAAAGAACTTCTTAGCATTTTATGACAGAGGCCTTTGACTGGCATCCAAGCACTGAGCATCCCTTCCCAGGAAAACCCTGTTCCCTCTAGTAAGATGGAGGGACCCTCTCACCAATATCTGGCAGCAGATGTCCCCCTGTTGACATGTGAGTGAGGTTATGCTTGTATCTTTTCACAGGATAGGACAAAACTGATGTAGGTGCCTATCAGAGATGTCATACCTGCCACAGACCAGGAGAACATACCAGACCAGGAAGATACTCCGTTGCCTGTGTCCTTGGCATAATTCATGTAATCATGGGTACAACCTTGGGCAATCCCCACAACCCAACCCACCAGACATGGCTAAATATCAACATAGAGACAGGGAATATAGCAAACAGAACCAATTCTTTAAATCATCCCAGAGGACTTAGTTCCTTGGTCTTTATATAGACTTATGTGACTTGATTGGAGAAGCTTTGGGACCTCTCCAATGAGCAGCCATTCCCAGGGTATGGTTGTAACTCCCCCAGGGGTCAAAATAAAACCAGATGTCTTGGGTTCTATGTATGTACATGGCAATCACAAACCAAAGAAAAAAAGTGACACAATGTAGTGGTATGAGTGACTATTTCTGCAAGGCCTGGGAATAGAAATCCACAGGCTAGATAGCCTGGACACCCCCATTAAAGGGTACAACATGCAGGAAACATGCAAACACTGGGTACTAGCACCTGCAGGTTGGGGGGAGGGACAATCAAGTGAACTGTGGCCTCTGCTATGACAAGGAGAGGTTCCTGTATCACACATGGGCCACTCAAAAGGTAAGATGCAATTAACTAGCCATGAAATTCATGGAGGTAGGAAAAAGGCAAGGTTAGTTGGCAGGCAAAACATGGGAGTTCCAATTATACTACTCAAGGAATAATCCTGGGCTATTCTTTACCATAAGACACCTCCAAGAATCCATAAGAAGAGCAATTGGACCTAACACTCTCCTTGCGCCCCCCACAAACAACTTCCCACCCTCCAAGCACTACTACTATATCCTTAACTTAATTCTACCATTGTCCCATGTGTAACAGGCAGAGACACTCACCACTATACCACAATAACCCCTGAAATCTCCAACCTGGAAAGAATCTCTACAGAAGCACCTAACACTGACCTTCGGGTAACTTTATTAGAGATGGCCTACAAAGTCGTAAACTCCTCTAGGCCTAATATAACTACCTCTTGCTGGCCCTGTTCTGATACGGGCCCACCATATTATGAGAAAACAGCAACACTGGGCTCTTTTGCAAGTAGTAGTACTGATTCAAACTCTTGTTACTGGAACTCCAGAGAATCCCTTACACTCCAGCAAGTAATAGGTAAAGGCCTTTGTATGAGAACAGTTCCTTCTGCTCATGTGAACATTTCCAACCAGACCCAGGCACTGTCCAGTAGCTCACAAAACCTTATTCCCTACAATGATACCTGGTGGAGCTGTTATACAGGATTGACACCTTGTGATCATACCACAGTGCTCCTCAATAAAAAAGAGTTCTGTGTGCTAATATGGCTGGTCTCCAGATTCCTCTACCACTCAGATTAGAAATTTCTTGATAGATGGAGCATGGCCTCAAGGAGCAGCATAAAAAGAGAGCCATTAATGGCACGTACACTCACTACCTTACTGGAAGCCATCCTGGCTGGAGATGGGACAGGAATAGCCTCACTGATTACTCAAAACCAATCCTACACCAGCCTAGGACAGCCATTTATGTTGATATAGAAAGGTTAGAGAGCTTTATCTCTCACCTCCAGGAATCCTCATGCTTCCTTGTGGAGATAGTTTTACAAAGTAGGCAGGGGTTGGATTTAATACACCTTCAACAAGGAGGGTTATGTGCAGCCCTAGGAGAGGAATGCTGCTTCTATATAGATCAATCTGGCATGATGAAAGATTCCATGGCAAAAGTAAGAGAAGCACTCAATGAGAGAAAAGAGGGAATAGAGGCAAGCCAAGGTTGGTTTGAATCCTTGTTTTATTCATCACCCTGGCTGACCATGCTGATTTCCACACTGCTGGGACCACGCTTGGTCATATTTCTTTTGCAGCATTTGTGCTGTGCCTCTTTAATAGAGCCATGACCTTTGTTCAGAAAAGGATTGCAATGCTTGAAGTCCAGACCATGTGAGTGAGATATCAAAGAACCCAATCAAGGGAATCAAAGAAGTACCTATAATAATAGAATGCCATATGATGATATTACTAAAAAATTTGCTAGCTTTTATTATTTTAGGAAGAAGAAAATGTTGATGCAAAAGAGAATGGCATGGTATATGGTCCTGGGTGATATAAAAAGGTCTGATGGGACAATCATTATTATGGTGTCCAACATAGGTCATAATTCCAGCATACTCATGTCAAACTCCAGGAGTGCCACCCTCCGAGGGCTGGTAGTCAAAGACTAGTAAGAATCCATTAGTTGGACCAACCTATTACAGGCACAGCCACAATGTTGGTGGGGAGTCCCTGAGGTGGGGGATGACAATATTGGAGCCAAAGACCCCTATTCTCACTGTTTGCCTGAAATTTTTTTAAAATAAAAGGGTGAAATGAGATACATAAGGCCCACATGCCAGATGAACAGGCTAAGCCTCAAGAAAAAAAGCTGTGACATGCACAGTGGCGCCTTGACCCAGAGGAGTCTGAAACTGGACCCCCAAGATGACAACTGCCAATGTAAGACCCAGGGCCAAATCAAGAAATGCCACAATAGCCATAGAAGCAAAGCCTGCCAAAGAGCACACACATAAATAGCTCAGCTCTTTGTTTAATAAAATGAGCTTACTCACAACTCCCAGAATCTGTGTCGTTAATTCTGCATTTTTTCATCCCCTGCCCCCAAGGGTACCTGGGCCAGTAGAGCCAGAACCCAATACCACAGTTCCTCTCTTCTGACTCCTTTGGGCACCAGGCACACACATGGTACCCAGACTTATCAGTAGGCTAAACATTCATACATATAAAATAAATACCTCCAACAAATATCTTTATTGTCACAATAATTCAGGAATAATATAAATTCAGGAGGACAGATGATCACTGACATCATGAGATTAATGACTGGTAAAATGATCATGATGAAGAAAATAAGTAACAACAAACACTTGTGCAAACATGGAGAAAGTGAGTATTCCCTGCTGTCAGAGGAATATTCAGTTGTACAGCTACTATGAAAATCACTAAGAAGGTTTTACAAAAACCTAAAAATAAAATCACTATATGATCCAGTCATACACTCCTGGACACATAACCAAGAGACTCTAAGTCAACATAAAGCAGATACCTGCTCATTCATGTTTACTACTGCACTATTCATGAGAGTCCAGAATTGGAGCCAGTCAGAAAATCCATCAACAGATAAATGGATAATGAAATGTGGTTTGTGTTCACAATGAGATTTCCTTCAGCCATAAAGACACGAAATTGACTCAGGCCCGGCGTTGGCCCACAGAAGTAGACAGGCCACGCGGCGGACACAGGCGGACGCAGGTCGGCCACTCGCGGAGGTGGAAGGACCCGGTGGCAGCGGCCGACAGGGACATACAGGCCCAGCGGCAACCGGCAGAGACATACAGGCCCAGTGGCGGCCCGCAGAGGTGGATGGGCCCCCGCAGCAGTGACGGGCAGGGGTAGGTAGGCCCGCGGTGGCAGCCGGCAGAGACATACAGGCCAGTTGGCCGCCTGCAGAAGCAGACAGACCCAGCGGCAGCTGACAGGGACATACAGCCCCAGCGGTGGAGACAAGTGGACGCAGGTGGGCCTGTGGCAGCGAGCCGCAGGGGTGGACAGGCCCGGGGACAGAAAGGGGCGGAAGCAGCTTGGAGCGGGGACGCCCCTAGCCCCAACACCTGGGGAGGAGGCTATCTCCCTGGGTCAGAACCAGGGCGAGTCTGGACACTCCCTCTGGGGACAACCCAGGGCCCAACTGCTAATCCTGTGAAACCCAACAACTTGGAGGTGTTGGTGAGACTACCCTGCTCAGCTGAAACCCATCTGGGAGAGGATTCAGATGCCTACAGTTTGAAGTCTGAAGAAACAAGGTCAGCTGAGGAGTTGACAAATGAACAAAACGTGACCTGGGAACACAGAAGAAGGCGCTACCCAGTCACCAAAGCAGATCACCAGAATCATAAGTATATAATTCACCAACTGAAATCAGCTGTCCCTGAAGAAACAGCCCAATAGCACCAATTTAACCAAGAACCCCTACTAAACCAAGACTAAAAATTAGAACAAGAGAGGCACTTTCAGACACAGACACCACCTGCACCGCACAGAGGAAAAGATGAGTAGACGCCAGTGCAAAAATACAGGCAAAAACATAAAGACCTATATGGCAACATCAGAACGTAGTGATTCTACACCTGCAAGACCTAAACATACCATGACAGAAGAAACAGAAGAGATCAACCCTAAAAATGACTTTAAGAAGATGATAGAGGCCCTAAAAGAAGAAATAAAACATTCCCTCAATGAGGAAATAAAAACTTTCCTTAAAGAGGAAATGAAAAACTACCTTAAAGAGGAAATAAAAACTTTCCTTAAAGAGGAAATGAAAAACTCTCTTAAAGAGGAAATAAAAACTTCCCTTAAAGAGGAAATGAAAAACTCCATTAAAGAGGAAATAAAAAACTCCCTTAAAGAAATGGAAGAAAAAACGAACAAAAAATGGGAAGAAATCAAATCAAGCCAAGAAAAAGCAATTAAACAGATGAAAGAAACATTCCAAGATCTGAAAAATGAATTTGAGACAATAAAGAAAACACATGCTGAGGGAATGCTGGAAATAGAAATCCTGACTAAATGAAGAGGAACTACAGAAACAAGCATAACCAACCGATTACAAGAGATGGAACAGAGAATCTCTGACACTGAAGACACGATAGAGAAAATAGATTCATCAGTCAAAGAAAACACTGAAGACAAAAAAGTCATAACACAAAACATCCAGGAAATTTGGGACACCATGAAAAGACCAAACCTAAGAATAATAGGGATAGAAGAAGGAGAAGAATACCAACTCAAAGGCACAGAAAATATATTCAACAAAATCATAGAAGAAAACTTTCCTAACCTAAAGAAAGAAATACATATGAAGATACAAGAAGCTTACAGAACACCGAATAGGCTGGATCCAAAAAAAAAGTCCCCTCGCCACATAATAATCAAAACACTAAACACACAGAACAAAGAAAAAATATTAAGAGCCGCAAAGGAAAAAGACCAAGTAACATATAAAGGTAAACCCATCAGAATAACACCAGACTACTCAGTAGAGACTATGAAAGCTAGAAGATCATGGACAAATCTCATGCAGACACTAAGAGACCACGGATGCCAACCCAGACTATTATACCCAGCAAAACTCTTAATCACCATAGGCGGAGTAAACAAAATATTCCAGGATAAAACCAGATTTAATCAATACCTGTCTACAAACCCAGCCCTACAGAAAGCACTAGAAGGGAAAATTCAACCCAAAGAAGCTAAACACATCCATGAAAAATCAAGCAATAGATAATCCCACACCAACATACACCACAGAAGAAACAAGCTGGTGTAGCTATCCTAATATCTAGAGAAAAAGGATGTTTCAAAAGAGAAGTCTTGTGGCAATGCCTCAGTGGTCCAGGTAACTACCAGAACTCAGAAAAGTTGGTTGAACTTGGGATTGACTGGGAGGCCAAAGATTTAAAAAGCAGAAGATTCTCTCAAGACACAAGTTGTGTGATAATAGTGTGTTTTGTGTGTGTGAATGAGAATTTGTAAATGTTGAATTCTAGGCTTTGACAATCATTGTCAGTGCAGATTAAGCTGCAAGTATTTATGCTTTAAAACTTAAATTATAAAGCTAGTTACGTCTTTCTAACAACTAGTTTTAATGTTTATGAGCATATTTTACCTACATTACCTTTTCAGGATGTTGAGAAAGATGCATCACAAGCACAGGCTGGAGGCTGGGGGCTAGATGGTTTTGAGGAAGAGGTCTTGGTGGACTCTTTCATAGAGCAAAGGGAAGCAATGCCTTCTGGGAAATGAGCTAAGTTTTAATCTAGTCTTTAAGTTTAGAAGTCAAAAACAAAAATATTAAGGAAAGGAAAACCTAATTGATCTTTGAAGTATTGTTATGTGGAATTGAGTGGGACTTTTGAGGCCTTTCTTCCAGAAAACAAGGACTTGGTTGTCAGGCCTATATTAGGCCTAAACCTTGGTGCCATGTAGTTGTACTTAAATCATTTCAATGGAAAGTGTCTTAGTGATTGGAACTTCTAGTGCAGTTTGGAGTTCTTCCATTTGAAAAATGTGATATTTGCATGGGATTGTTTGAATCTTGTTTTCTAGTCCCTCCCCATTACCACCCTCATAGTCTGAAGGTAGATTTTTCTCTTGATAAAGGAACAAAAAAGGTGAATATGTTGTTTGTAAATAGGTATCTAGTAACTAGTGGTAAACTTGAAATGGTAGAATTTTTTAAAGCCTAATTCTAGATAGCCTCAAGAAAATGTATCTTAATTACTTTTGAACCTGTATTCACCTTGTTTTTTTCAAATATCTTAAGTTATATTTTCTTTTTCAGAGCTGCTTCTTATTTGGGGCTCCTTTTTTTTTTTTAATTGAGGCGTAATTCATAAAAGGGTATATTGTTTTGATGAGACTTTTTACAACTGTGGCTGGATGTCTTTCTTTAGTCTTCCAAGAAGGGCCATTTTACTTTTTTAGAGTTACTTTTAAAAGTCATGAGGTCAACAACTTGGACTACTATGCATGTAAGTGCTAATGCAAATTAAAGCCCAAGTTGACCTCCAGCAGCAGTTCATTCTATGTTGACAGTGAGAGAACACTTTGCCTGTTAGGATACTGTTACTCATGGACTGAAATGCTGAAGAAACCCCTCCCCCTATTTTGTTTTTTTGCAAAAATCAAGGTATATTCTAGGGTTTCCTGGTTGACCTCAACAGATAAACTGAGATGATAGTCTTAGTTCAGAAATGATCTGAATGTAGATTTACAGTCTACGTGTACAGCTGGCTAAGTGAGATCGCTTTCACAGTTCTGCATGTATCCCATCGGCTCCCCATTAGTCACTGAACTCTTAAAACTGGTATTGTAACATTATCACAATGTTTTGCGCCAATTTTATAAACTTTACAGTGCAATATGTGTTCCTTTTCTGAGGCAAACCAAAGGTATATTTCTCAAGGTTCTGCTGCTATCAGCAGCATTGATGGAGGATTTTTTATACATTTGTAATAGATAGAAATAAACCAGAAAAAAAGAAGAAAAAAAGTGGTGGAGGAAAAGGTGAACACTGCAAGAATACTCAAAAGGGCTGAGAGTTGCAAACGCCAAGAATGGCTTTGCATAGTAAATGGAATAGAACAGCTCTGAACTATAGCTTACTTTTCCTGGTTTGGTCTGACAGAATGATTGAATGCTTTTGTATAAAAATCAGAGCCTTAAAAACAAGGATTTGGTGAGAATGTAAAATGGTGTGCCACTTTGGCAAAACAGTTTGGTGGTTGGTCAAAATGCAAAACATTGTTACTCTGTTACTCAACAATTCTACCCTTAGGAATATATCCTCAAACTACTGAAAATGTGCACCTATGAAACATGTACATGAAGGTTTACAGCAGTGTGTTGCTAATAGTAAAAAAGTTAAAACAACTCAAATAGCTATCAAATACTGGAAAGAAATAAAATGTGGCTTATTCATACAATAGAATATTATTAAGACATAAAAATGAATGAGAAACTGACAGATTAAATGACTTTGGTGAACCTTCATAATTTCACTTGTAGATCTTTCCATTTCTAATTTATAAATACATTTGGGGTTATAAATTATAAATGTACTGCCTCCTGTCAACATTGTATACTTCTATTTGATGATTTCTGTGTCAAACATTATATGGAAATGTTTCCAAGTATTTTCTGTATTAACTGTGAATGAATAGAACAAAATAAATTGCCTGTGATGGAAAAAGAAAAAAAAAAAAAGACACGAAATTATGGAACTATGAAAGATTGTGCTAAATGAAGTAAGACAGATTCAAATCATTTTCTCTCAAAGACAGAGTCTAGATTTATACATGTGTATACATAAATATGTGTACTTATCTATATCTATGTAGGTGGGCAATGAAATTAAAAAGGAGACTATGATGGAAGAGGAAGAGATATTTAGAATAAAGGAAAGAGTTAATATGCTGTGAAAACATAGGTGGGAACTACCTGGAAGAAGTAATGAGACTAGCCAGAGGGAGTAGACAATACAGAGGAGGGTGGAGATAGACAGAAATGGATGAAAAAAAAAATGATACCACATATGTGTAAAAATACCATAATGAAACACATAACTGTGTTTTAAACTAAACATTTAATTAAAAAGCAAAACTTCTCCAGAAAAGAAAGTTGAGCCAAGCATTTCATGTATATTACCTAATCCACTAATAACTTTATGCCTTGTCTTTGATGTTGGGAACCCTTGAAGTGAGGTGTTCTGTTCATATTTTCAAATATGCCAGTGTTTCTGATTATTTTCTGTTATAAAGAGAAATATTATTGTTGAGCCTCTACAAATATGCACACTTCCATGCAATGTTTGTCTGGGCTATGGTGGTATATGCCTATAATTTATTACCCGGTATGGCAAGAGAAAAAGGGGTTCCAGACCAATGCGGCTGTATAGTAAGTTCAATGCCCACATGTATACCCCAAAATCTGTCACTAAAATAGACACAACAAATAAATTCCTAAATAAATAATAGAAATTGATAATAGTATAACCTAAAATAACAGCTAGGAACTTAATTTACATAAAAGCCAACTGTGTTAAGTGTTGTTCATAGTAGTTAACAGTTAAAATTTCTTTTCTTTTCTTTTTTTTTTTTTGGGTTTTTCAAGGCAAGGTTTCTCTGTGTAGCTTTGTGCCTTTCCTGGAACTCGCTTTGGAGACAGGCTGGTCTCGAACTCACAGAGATCCACCTGCCTCGGCCTCCCGAGTGCTGGGATTAAAGGCGTGCACCACCACCTCCTGACAGTTAAAATTTCATCCCCAAACAGCCTCCTGAAAAAAGTGTACTTTCCCTCATTTATCACTCATGGAATAAGGCTCAGATATTTTTTTTCCCATAATTACTCCACAGACCCTGGTAAACTAGGGCTCAGGAATATTTGTAGCCTGTTTCTCTTGTCTTTCCATCTAATATCCTCTTTTGAAAAAAAGAGAAAGTAACACAAAGCTTTATTTGTTTGAGGCAAACACCCCCTACAGGGATGGGCAACTGCCTCCAAAGGTAAAAATTAGCTCTCCAGAGAAGGAGGGCTATGAAACAAATCTTATTGACCATTAGAATGGTCAGTGGAGTATGGTGAAGAAATATATCACTGCATATCGGTGCTATTAAAATTTCACAAATCAAAAGAATTAGAAGAAAATGCTAACTTCCCTGGAGGAGGGAGTAGGTAGGAAGCAAAGCCAACAATGAAAGACCCCTTAGAGGATGGAGCTCCATCTCAAAAGAAACACTGACTGCTTTCAGCATTCTTCAGACAATGGTGGTAGCTGCAGATCCTAGCATATAGGAATAACCCAGAATCAATTAAAAAACAAAAACAAAAACCCTTGCTGCTGGTAGACAACTCTATACAGAGGCAACTGTATTGACCATTCTTACAGCTCATAAAGCCAATGTGGGATTTTGTTGTCTCAGGCAAGCTACTTATTCAGAGAAGAAAAGTACAGAGAAGGAAGGGAAGGATGAAGAGAAGGAGGAAGGATAGAAAAAAGACTGATAGCATCGGTTTTATTTTTTCCCAATATAAGCAGAATCTTGCCTGCAGTTCTCAGCATCCATCTGAATCAGGCATCTCCCCAAAACAATGCCACAAATTATCTCTTAACTTAACTTTAAAAGAAAAAGGGGATTAAGTAGTTGGTAGTAATGGATCCCACACAGGATAAAGAACATCCTACTTAGTTTTATAAAGTTTAGTGAGCTGTGAGCTCAACCATGAACAGAGGAACATGGAGCAGCTCTGGGGGCCTTTCCTATAAAGGATTCACATGCTAATGTACCACTCCTAGAGCTATATTCTGAAAGAAAAAGACTAACATAGGATGCCATTTGTCACTCTTTTTGTCAAGAGTGGTTTCTTGATAAACGGACGGTAAAAATTAGCCATGAACTACAGAGCTGAGTAAGTCTTAGCTGAGTAAGAAGATTGACAAGTCAGACTGAAAGAGACTCTTTAAGAAATAGAGCCAAGACTGGTAATATCAGCACTCAGGAGTCAGAGACAGGAGGATTGCTATGTGTTTGATGTTAGTTAGACTTTCATAGCAAATTCTGTATAAAAAAGAGAGAGTAGAGAAAAGGAAGAAGGAAAAGAAAAGGAAGGAGGGGGATTCAGAGAAGAAAGTGGGGGAAAAGGAAGGGATGATACAGGGGAACACCATTTAAAAATCTTTCAACTTGAGTAAACATCAGGAAACACAGGCTGATCTCATCACTTCAGGATGATGGCAAATTGAAGCAGCATCAGAGCATCATGGTATTTACTCAGTGTCCTTGGCAACTGTGGTGGGGAATGGCCTGAGCCATGACGGCAGCATCAGTGGCCTGTGTTTTAGAATCATAGTGATTGAAAAGTATTGTTTGGTGAAAGCAGGAGCAACAAAAGATAGGAGGAAGTATAATGCATTGGGCCTGTGAACTCAATAAAAGAGACAGTTTCTGGGCATTCTATAAGTCAATAGGGGAGACTCAAAGTAGCTAGAGATACTGTGAAAACATAGGGCTGAATATGGAAATACACTTTTTTTTGTGAGGTCACTGACCTACTTTGATTTCATCACTATGGCAAATATACGAGGCAAAAAATTTGGGGGTGGGGCAAAAGTTGTTTGGGATTGAGGTTTCACAGGTTTTGGTCCTGTTCATGTTTGTCTGACCCTAAAATGTCTGGGCTGTGGTGAGTGACAAGGAGAAAAGGAAATGGGGAGTGTAGGAAGGAGAGAGAAGAACCTCCTACTCCTTCTTCCCCTGGCCAACTTCTGGTGTACCAGTAGCAACTGAGAATAGGTTTTGAAACTTGGTCCTGGGGGGACACCTCATATTCAAACCATGACAGTTGTTATTTTATTCATTCCATAGGTTGGTCTTATCTGGCCAGTGATCCACCAGAAAAACATGACAAGGGTCATGTAGAATCCAAATAAAATTTCCCATTCCTCCAGGAACTGAGAGTCAGGAGCTGGGGAAATACCTGCACCCTCCCTTCATTATGGAAGTTTAAAGTTTCCCTTCTCTAGTCAGAATACTGTATCTGAAAAGGACTGGTGTTCGCTAGGATAAGAGAGGTCAAGGAACATACCAGAAGAGGCTCGTGCTGTCCTCCCTCTTCCGAACTGATCTCCCAACATTCCAGAGATGTATCTTAAATCCTTTTCCAGTTTTGTCATGATTTACTTTTTTTTTTCTCTGTGGGATCAGACAAGAGAAATGAGGAAACTCAAGGATGGACAAACCGATCCACCTTTGATCTGAACAGATTAGGGAAAATGAGAGCAGAAAAAGGAAGAGATTGGGAAGTACAAGACCAAGATATGAGAGACAGAAGCAACCCACTGTTAGGAGCTGGTCTTTGGACACTGAGTCCTTGCAACAGAAACTGGGGGAGGTCTTCCAGCATGGAATGAAATATTCTCTCTGCTTGCTTTTACTGAAAGCTTACTTTGTTTCCGTGATATTCTGGGGGTGTAGTTTGGTTTCCTTGGTATCCATCACTGTGCTCAGTTTATTTTCAAGGAATCTTTTTCAACACTGGAGACAAAAATGATAAACAAAGCAATCGTGTCTCAGCTCTCCTCTAATTTGAATTTAAGATGAGAGGCAGCACCTACATAAAAATACATAAGCCGACAATAATATACAGCTCTGACATGAAGACAGACCTTGACATCACGAAGCAGAATGCAGTGTCTGGAAATAGAGCTGGAGGCAGAGCAGGATGAAGTTTGACAAAGGTGCCAGTGAACTCAAAGGGAAGAAAGAATAATCTTTTCAGAAATAATGCTGTTGTATGGAAAGAATGGGAACTTTAAGGAATCTAGGGTGATAAAGATGTCTTGCCTCTTGCCTGAAAGGGTAGCCATTCCATTGGATGTATTTGTCCAATCTAGAATCCCAATAGTCCTCCTGTCTCTGTGTGACCCCTTCTGGGGTTATAGGCAGGTGTAACTGCACTCAGCTTTTATACACAGATGCTGGGGATCTGAACTCAAGTCATCCTGCTTGAGTGGCAATCCCTTTCTTCACTGAACCATCTCTCAAATCGCATAGGAGAAACCGTTTTAGAAAGCTGGACAAATGTTAGGAGCTGAAGAGAAAAGTTTCACATATAGTTAATGACTAATGCGGTAGAATGTATAGAGGAAGCACAGCCTGTGTGGTGAGTTGAATGGGTGAACATGTGTGCCTAAGGACAGTGGACAGACATGCTTGTCAGCTTGACACGTTTCAGAACTTCATTTGAGGAACTGTCTCCATCAGATTGGCCTTCAGTTATGTCTTTGTGGCATTTTCTTTGTTGCTAATTGATATAGGATGGCCCATCCCACTGTGAGCAGTACAGGCCAGGACAAGTAGGCCAGGACTTTTTAAGAAATGTAGCTTAGCAAGCCAGTAAACAGTGTTTTTTTCATGGTTTCTACCTCAAGCTCCTGGCTTGAGTGCCTGAATTTGCCTCCTTTGGTCATGGACTATAATCTGCAAGCTAAATAAACCCTTTTTTTCACAAATTGCATTTGCCCATCCTGTTTTATCATAGCAACAGAAAACAAACCAGAACTAGGGGACTTGTATGATTACAACTGAGGATGAAATAAAGAACAAAATCTGACATGATCACTCCACTGAGTTCTTATCTGCTGGGGGTGCAATGGTGCCAGTTGTGAAAATATCTGGGGAATGATGGTTGGGGAGAGGATAAATGGAGCAGACATTTGATGTATGAATTGATATCTCAGAGAAGTCAAGACTGCATATGTGAAATGTGCCTGTCACCGTCACACAGATGGCACTTGAAATAAAGAGGATCAAAGAGGCCCTTGCACAAAGAGAAGTAAAGAAGACTAATGTTGTAAGCAGGGTAAAAGGTCCCTTAGGTTTTCATACTCAGATTCACAGATCCTAGGATGTGAAGTTCTGATAGCATTGAGTATTAAGATGGAGTAATTTTTCTTTGTTATTCAGATTGGTCAGTGTAGTAATGCAGTCATTTGTGCTGGAAAACCTTTCTGGGGTTTAGCCTGCAGTACATGGACTAAGACAAGAGGTGGAGGATGCAATTTGATATATCTAGCTCTAGTGACCAGGAGTGAGGACAATGAGCCAGTCTTTAGCTACAGGAAAATACAAAAAGGTGTTTTTCCTCTTGTCCTTATAAAAAACAGCTCAGTCCTCATGATGTCTCAGTTTCTAGGAAACACATTTTTTTTTCAAAATTTGAATTAAGGTGCATTCTCTTACAAGGGGAGAATGCACAAAGGAACTCTTTTGGTGTGATGCTGGAGTTTACAGGAACACACCAGTCAGGTCACCAGCCAGAATCAGGGATTGTGATGTAATTTGTAGTGGTCAAGGGCAGTGAGCATCAGAGGTGATTTAGGGCTTGTATTAGGAAAGAACAAAGGCCTAATAAGTAAGGGAAATGAATTCTAGGTGAAAGATCACAGAAGAGGAGTGGAAGAAAGCCAAGCAATGAGGAGAGGCGACTGGAACAGAGAGGATATGATAGGTGGGGAGACTGGTGACTGGTGGCCATCATGGCCTGGCTTAGGTTCTATACTGCCACATCTTGATTTATAGCCATAGCCAGTGGTGTGATTGTTGAGAATGTGACTTTTATTACTAATGAAACTAATTTCTAATTATGTCATCTTTAGAAATAACAAAAATGTTTATTATAAATATATGTAGCTATGCTGATGCAAAAACAAAAACAAAAAAAACCAAACAAACAGAAACACCAAACAAACAAACCCACAACTCTCACCACGAAGAGGACAAGAGATAATTTATATTCTGGAGCTAACTATCTGTGGCCATGTCTGAGGAACACATATTTAGGTTAATGAAACTTTGTGTTCTAATGAGTTATTTTATGAAGTTTTTAATAGAAGTAAAACAAACAAGACACCATATCAAGATGTCTTTTAAATACATTGATGGAATCATTAGGCACATAGGTTATACTCATCGCTTAGTGTGATGGAAGCCAGTGATCTGCTAGGTGAATACATTTCAAAAGTCGGTGTCAGATCAGACACAAATGAGGGTAAATAGTAGTTAAAATGGGAAAAAGATAAACCAGACTCTTGACTTACAATATTCTTCCCTATTACAGTTATTTAACTTTTTCTAAAATTGTGTGTGTATGGGTGTTTTTCCTGTATGTTTAACTATTAACTATGTGCCATGTGTGTGCCTGGTACCCTGGGAGGCCAGAAGAAGGTGATGGATCTCCAGGCACTGGAGTTACATATGATATTGAGACACCATGTGGGTTCTGAAAATCAAACCTGAGTATTCTGGAAGAGTGTCCAGTACTCTTAAACATGGAGCCATCTCCAGCTCCCTATGATTGAAATTTTAATCAGTTAATCAGTCAGTCTTACAGAAGCCTCACTAGGAGGAGCAGCTTCATCCCAGGAACTTTCATTCATAGATACTTGGACACATATAAAGCTATTATATACCTATAATGTACTTACATGTAGATCTTTGTGCATGTGTATTTTTGCTTTGCTTTATAAACACATGTAACCACAAAAATTCACAACATCTGAATGTTTTCTATGAATTGAGAATAGCAAGGTAGGACTTAGAACTATGGAAGGTGTGTTTGTGTATGTGTGTGTTGTCTGCATGTGAGTGTGTGTGTGTGCACGTACACGCCTGTGTGTGTGAGTGTGAGTGTGAGTGTGTGTGTGTGTGTGTGTGTGTGTGTGTGTGTGTGTGTGTGTGTGTGTGTTGTATGGATCAGAGGACAACAATAGGTGTCAGTCCTCACCTTCTATCGTATTTGAGGCAGGGTCTCCTTGTTCACAGATGCACGCCAGGCTTGCTGACCCAAGCTTCCTGTTTCCACTTTCTGTATGTGATTTGGGATTATCAAGGCCTGTTATTGCATCCAGCTTTGCCTGGATACTTGGAATTTAGACTCAGGTCCTCATACTTATATGGTAAGTGCTTTATCCACTGAGCCATCTCCCACATCCTAGAAAGCATTCTTTAAAGAAGTTGAAATCCAAATGCCAATATTCCAAGAGAATAAATTGGGAAAAACAATTCATGGTGATCATAAAATAAAAAGTAAACCTTGGAGGTCTAATGAAAAAGTTTGTTATTTATAAAGATAGTTGAACTAAATAAAAATGTAGTAATTATTTACGTTAAAATTGTGAGGCTGCCTCTCCTTTCCTCCATTCTTCCTCACTTTATCACCACCCTTCCACTCCTTCCTTTCCATCACATTTTACACATGGGCACACATGTACATTCCCCTGTGTTTTGATACCTTTTTGAAAAGCAGATAATTTTCCTACAGTGACCTATTAATCTTACCTGGCAATCAGAGGTGTGTGATTCCCATCAGACTCTGCTCTGAGTTCTCCAGTTTGTTACCTTTTCCATGTGAGTCATGGAAGGAATTTTAATACTTTAAACCATGACCAAACACCAGAGTTTGGAAAAGGAACATAGCATAAAACAGCTGTCACAAAAGGGAAAGAAAACTAGCAGAACAGTTGAGAGCAGTGCCCTGAGTGTCTATGCCAAAGGCTGAGTGATGATGAATGGACAGGCCTGGATAAAAGGGCAATAAATTCAGATCCAAAACCCAAGGAAGTTGAATAGGACACTGTAATTGACTCTTAAGAGAAGAAAAAGGAACAGAATCCTAACAATTAAATCAGAAGACCCGTGTGGATGTCTCAAAAGAAGGGTAAGAATTTGTGTTTTGTTTTTCAGTCTGGTCATCACAAGATGCCATCTTGGATTTGCTGCAGTAGCCATGGCAACTACAGAGAATAATGAGAGGACTGCACATCTATGGCAATGACAATGCAGATATTGAACCTCACTAGGGAGGGTCAACGATTAACCTCTCTTGTGGCTACATTGATCCTGAGAGATGCTAGAGTATTTAAGAAGGGAAACTTCTTAAAGTAGGTAGACTTCATAATAAGGCTGATATGATGTCTCCATGAATGATGGCATGGGGCTGTGTGTGATGCTGCTTTTTAGGAGTCACCAATGCCCCCACCTATGATTGTAAGTAAACAGAATAAAATCACTGGTCTCACTAGATTAGGCTTTGATGAGATCTTACTTTGGTTTGTCATGGGTACCCATCTGGGGTGATTATATATTCATTTGTGCCTATATTAGGAAAGTTAGCACAGAAATATTCAAATATGAGTTCCTTCTAAAGACAAAATAGTGGGATTTTTGTTTTGGTTAGCTTGAAAGACAAGAGATAAAGAAAGACTGTGGCTGGAAACAGATGGAACAAGCTAATAGATGATGAAAAGTAGACAAGGCCAATCATCTACCCTAGAGCATGCCTATTTTCTTCAAACAAGACAACAATCTCCAATGTGGCATAAAGAGAATGATCTTGGTCATAAGCAAATTGAAAATCAAGACTGGTGAAGTGACAGTGTGAAAACATAAAGTCCTTCAAATCTTTCAGTCACAGAAAAAATGACATTTCAGGGAAGTGAAAGTGCTAGAGATTTGATTATTGGTACAATCTTGCAGCTAAAGCATGGAAATGTGATATGAAGGAGGGGAATCTTTCTTTGAAGCATCACTTGAAAAATAATTGCTTTCAAAGCAAGTTAATGGTTTAACATAAAGAGATACTGAAATGAATTTTCACGTTGTTGAAGAACTTTTTCAATTAGTCTAAATCTGAAACATAAACTCTAGAAAAAATTTTGTTCTTTTTCTTTTTCTTTTTCCTTTTCTTTTCTTTTTCTTTTTTTCTTTTTTCTTTTTTTGTATTTTGAAACAGAATGTCTCTATATCACTGGCCATCCTGGAACTCTCTCTGTAAACCAGACTGAACTCAAACTTGGAGATTTGCCTGCCCCTGCCTCCCAAGTGCTGAGATTAAAGGCATGAGCCACCACTGCTCAGCTGAAAACAAAACATAAAATCTTGTCTTTTAAGTTTTAAAATGTCAAAAGATGGCATGTAGTTCTTTAGGGGTACATACTAGCTGGTATATCCCCTAGGTTTCTGACAAGCAAATGCTATGTGCAAATTATTTTTGAATATCCGTAAACATTCTAAAGCCAAGAAACTGAGTAGTCAACTTTCTCTTCATCTTTGTCAACCTAAGCTTTAGATGACTAAAAAAGAAAAGGAAAAAAAACAGCTTTTAAGTGTATTTCAGGCATCCATGACTTATGTCTTGATTTTCTAAAAGGCTGAATTAGATATAACTTTAAATTCATAATTATTCTTAAGAAATTAATACGACTTGAAACTTTAAGGAAGTTACATGTACTTTGCCCTCTCAGACTCAATAGCAATCACTCCTTTGGCATATTTATTTCCAGAACTCCCATATGACTTTTTACATTGGTGTAATATCTAAACTACCACATTATCCCTTATCTTCATTGACTTTAATCTTAAATAATCAGAATTTTCAGGGTAATGATATCTTCCTAAAGTGATCTCTAATAAACATGTGACCTCACATCCCATATGTAGAATGTGATCTTTCAATCTTTTCTTCTTAAGTAATATTTGTCCCCAGTTGACACTGTGACAATATTAAAAGAACCTCATTGCAAATAAAAATGTGTTACTTTATAGAGTTTGCTGTTGGCATTTATTCCTTCATTATAGTTGTGGTACAATGACTCTGCACATGATATTCAATACTTCTTGGAATATGTGAGATTTCTTCTGAAGAAATCCTTAGGTCCTCAGGCTCTGTTCATCCTACAGCTAAATGTAAACAGGTTCATTTCACTTCCAAAGCCAGCAACTACCACTGTCCTCTCAGTTCACTTGATATTGAGTATTTTACATTCACATGTGAGATCATGCATGGTTCTGTCTGTGCTGATGAATGTTTCTTAATATAATGTTCTCTGGGTACATTCATTAATCTATGTTGTCCTGCATTGGTGGATAGATGTCTGTCTGGTGACTGAATGACATTCCATCATATCTGTGTACCAATATTTTTTTCATTTGATGGGAATCTAAATTGTTTCAATATTTTAGGATGTTGTCTTTTCACACTGCCTAGAACATAGGGGAGAGATCTCTGAGAAAGTCTGATGCACTTCTTTTGTGGGATGCTGGATTATTCTGTGGTTCTTCTATATTTACTCCCTTTAGAATTTTGAAACATTTACTTATATTGTTCTATTATTAAATAAAACTTGGGAGTCAGATATGGGGGCAAAAATATGATTGATTAGACAAGCAGTGGAGAAGTGGCCAATGACCTCTTTCTCTCTCTTTCCTCCCCAAACCAAAGGGCCCATGAATCTTTCTCAGTCCCTCCCTAGTACTTCCTGTGTCTCTCTCCATGTATCCTCAGTTCTCTAAAACCTCTATGGCTAATTCTGGACAACTAGTTACTAAGTCCTCCCCCTGATTCAAAATTAAATTTTATTGGCAGTCTCAGAGTGTCAGTGCAAATAAATATCTTGCAACATTTCCCCCTTTTTCTGTATATATATATATATATAAATGAAAGGCTTTAACTTTAACAAGGTGTAATATATATGTATATATATACATATATACATATATATTATATACAATAAGAAAAATTATCAAGTAAGAATTACATTTACATTGTCCAATCCATTTGTATTTGGCAAATTCAAAGAAAAACACTTTATTACCTACCCTATCTTGGTGAGTCCCAAGTTTTGTACCCAATTCATTTTCAATCATAATTTGTATTACCAACCTAGAAACATCTTTTTATATCTTAAAACATTTTCTTAGATAAACAACTTAAGCTTTTATGTCTTTCAACCTTATACACTTTACATCTATTTTTTGAGTTTCTTTTATGAATTTTGTAACAGGAAAAACTGTGACTATAACTAAGTAGTCCTCAGTCACATCAGAGACTAAAGAAGGATGTACTATTGCCTGAAATTATGGGAAGTACAGAGCAAACAACTTCCAAATCTATAGAAATGACAGAGACATCTGATTGCCTAGACAGCAACACAAGATTCCTCTGCAACTTTGGGGCATCCATTTTTGGCCGAAAGGCCTACAATATCTGATGGACTTTTCTGTGAAGTAGGAATTTTGAAGGACTGTTCTAGCTACTCGTAGAAAATTTCAGCAGCTACTTTCTTTTGTGTCCTGTTTGCCACATTTTGACAGTATACTGTCAGAAGTTGAGGCAAGGGCAATTTCTTGCCCAGTGGCTAAGTTTGCCACAATGAAAACAAACTCTATATGGAAGGTCTTCAATGCCCATCATCCTTTTTTGATGTAAACTGGTGCTGCCAGGAGCAGATATGTCTCACTGTCATGGAAACCATTATGCTATTAAAACATCTTAAATGCAGTATTCTGCAGGTCTCTGAAGTGTTTGAAGAACATCTAACTAAAATATACCTCTGACCATGAAAACCTACTTAAGATGGCCAAAAATTTTCATTGTTGTAGATGACTAACTACTAACCTGCATTTCTTAATTATCCTAAATAGTTTGTAATAATAATTTTCAGGGTCTAGAATTTTATATTACATTGTTAAATGAGCTGTATATGTACAATACCTTAAACAAGAATAGAAACATATATATGGTACAATGAAAATAATCATAAATTTGTATCACTATACAAAAATACCTTAACAAGAGTAGAAACACATATACAATTTAACAATATAACCTTAAATTTGTATCACTATACAAAAATCCCTAAACAAGAGTAGAAACATATATACAGTATAACAAAATAACCTTAAATTTGTATCTATATACAAAAATCCATACCAATGTAAAATATTTGAGACTAGTAGTTGCTTTTTTATTTTTTTAAAAATATATTAAATAATTTACCCTTTTTTCCTATCATTTTTATATCTTCTCTTTTTTATTTCAGAATAAGATTCCTGAATCTAGTCTCCTACATTCCTTCTTACAATAGCTATACTAACTTGCATTTCTTACCAATACCACATAAGAACTCCATTTTCCCCACACCCTCAACAGTAGTTATTTTCTCTTATCTTTTCATCATAGCACCAGAGCAGGTTTGAAGTGAAACTCATTGGGATTTGATTGGTGCTTCTCAGAGCTTAGAGACATTGAGCATCCTTTCATTAGCTTGATGGCCATGTGTCTGTCTCCTCTAAGAGAATGTCTGCTCAGACCCCTTTTTCTTCTAATTGGATTGCTTTTATTTATTGGTATTGAGTTATGTGAATATTTTCTTCCATCTCATTGATGACTTCTTCATTTCTGTTTGAATGCTTTTTCCATATGTTGGTTTGGGGTTTATATATAGTATTGCTTTTGTTGCCTATGTATTTGGTGTCACACTAGAAAAGACCTGTTGCCAAGAAAAATGTTAAGGAAATATTCTTTCACAAATCTTCTATTAGACTCACATCCAGTGTTTTTGATTGCTTTATTTTACTCAGAATACCTTTAGGCTCTGTCCTTTGCTTGCCTTTTCTTTTTGCACTTTAAAAGTTACTTTTAATCTTTGTATTCTGTACAATACTCTTAAATTTAGTACAATCAATTCGATTTTCACAAATTCATTCCTACTTTTAGCTATTTTCAATATGGATTCCTTTTTCCTTCTAAAGTATTCCCTTTTGTATTCTCTTGTTATAATCCATTTTCTTCTTTTCTTGTGGTCCTGAAGTGGTTGCCATAATATCCCCAGAAAATATGTCTAAATTGGTCATAGTTGTTTTATTTCCTATTCTGATTATTATATAGGAAAATTCAGGTGACTCAATATGTCAATTTAAAAAAAGTCAGCTGGGAGATTCTGCACAATGGTTTACTCTCCTATGGAGAAGCTTAGAAGCAGAGACCCTTTTCATCGTGGTTGCATTTATATATGTGGGGACAATGGATACATATACTGCCCCCATCTTGAAATCGTGAGGTAAAAATAACAAACAAACAAACAAAAAACACAACAAACTTGAAATAACATTAGTAGCACTGATGGCAATTTGACAGAGCTGCCACAATAATCCCTTCTGCCCCTATATTTCTGATGATGAGAAACAATGTAGTTGTTTGAGGGAAAACTACATCAGAATTGTTTCTTGCAACAAGACTTGTTAATCAAGGTGGGTTCCTATTTCATTTTCACACTGGGCATGTCACCAGACCTTTCTGAGAAAATTTAAGCCACAATTTTTTAATAATTTTACTGTTTTCTCATTTAAAAAAGTTGTTTCAGAATGATGCAAAAATGAGTAGATAACTTTATAAGTTGTCTTATTAAATAAAAAAAATTGAACCAGATATAGGTATGAAAACCTGAAAGATCAGGGAAATATGGAAAGCCACAGCTAACCTTACCTCACTAACTCAGCAGCTTCCAAAAGTGAGATACTTTCTGTCTACCCATGCCTATATGCCTTGCTTTTCTAGCATCTGATTTGTGCTCTCTGTTCAGCTACACCACTTCCTCTATCTGCCCAGCTCTGTCACTTCCTGTCTGTCTGTACAGACCTCCATGGTTAACTAGTGTTGGAATTGAAAGCATATGCCACCACACCTGTCTGTTTCCAGTGTGGCTTCGAACTCACAGAGATCCAGACAGATCCCTGCCTGACAAATGATAGGATTAAAGGCATGTGCTACTGTTGCTTGACATCTTTGTTTACTTATAATGGCTGGTCTTTTTCCTCTGATCTCCAGGCAAGTTTCGTTTATTAAGGCACAAATAAAATATCACCACATTTCAGCACAAATGAAATACCACCACAAAGCCTTATCTTGGCCCTTTAATGTTGTTCTCTTCCTGTGTGTGGAGTGATCTTTCTATAACCCTGTGTGAGGCTATCAAGTGCTGCCTGCATTTCACATGTTCTGGGTTCTACACTGGTGACTTATTTTACAAGACACAGAATACTTTTATGACTCTAGGAAAGTAGTGACAGGTGCATCTTACCTTCACATAGATAGAAAACTTTCTCCTGCCTTACTCAAATTTGTTATTTGCAACTTTAAATTAACACCAAAGGAAGGAAATCATGAAAATATTTTCAGTATATAAACAAAGGGGAAAAGGTCTAAAATGTTGTTGGGAATAGTTGGAATAAAAAAGACAGTATCCTAGAACACTTGTGTCCCCATAAGATACAGCGCCCCCCTCCAGCAGGAAGTAGTAAGAGAAGCTACGCCCAAATTCCCAAATATACCAAGCTGGCTTTGGAGATGTGTAAAAGTTAAAACCTTCCTTTTTAAAAAAAAGAAAAGGGGAAGTGCTGTGGGATGTTAATGTATGTCCTGTGGGAACCCTTCTTGGGTTCCTTGTGGCGTTACCCAGCAGGTTTGCATAGAGGATAATTAGGACCATGGGCCTGAGTGCAGGTGTCTGAGATGGTCTACACTTGGCTGTACTGGGGGATGGTCTGCATGTCAAGTTGCTCTGATTGGTCAATAAATAAAACCTGATTGGTCGTGGCTAGGCAGGAAGTATAGGCGGGACTAACAGAGGAGAAATAAAATAACAGGAAGGCAGGAGGAGATGCTGCCAGCCACTGCCAGGACAAGCAGCATGTGAAGATGCTGGTAAGCCACGAGCCACGTAGCAAGATTTAGATATGTAGAAATGCGTTACTTTAAGATATAAGAATAGTTAACAAGAAGCCTGCCACGGCCATACAGTTTGCAAGCAATATAAGTCTCTGTGTTTGCTTGGTTGGGTCTGAGCGGCTGTGGGACTGGCGGGTGACAGAGATTTGTCCTGACTGTGGGCAAGGCAGGAAAACTCTAGCTACAGCCCTTGCTCAACCACAAGCTGCAAAGGCCAGAAGACTGGAGAGGGAACATAAAGAAAGGAACAAACCCACATCACAAAGAAAAACCTAGAAATCATCACCTAGAATTATATTCCCCAAACCCAGATGCCTAGATGCCACTTAAGAATATAATCAACAACAGTCAAGGCAATATGTTACCACCAGAGCCCAGTTATCATGCTACAGGGAGCCCTGAATATTTCAAAGCCACTGAATCACAAGAAAAAGATCTTAAACCCAACTTTATAAAGATGATAGAGCTCCTTAAGGAAGAAATGAATAAATCCCTTAAAAATCATGGAAAATACAAATTAAAAATTGGAGGAAATTAATAAATCCTTTAAGAAAGCAAAAAAATGAAATAAAAAAAATGAAAGAAAAATTTCAAGACCTGAAAATGGAAATAGAAGCAATAAAAAAAACAGAAACTACTTGGGGAATTCTGGAAATGAAAATATAGGTAAACAAACAGGACCTACAGAGGCAAGCTTTACCAACAGAATAAAGGAGATGGAAGACAGAATCTCAGATGTTGGAAATACAACAGAAGAAATGGATACATTTGTCAAAGAAAATGTTAAATTAAAAAAATTCCTAGCATAAGACATCTAGGAAATCTAGGACAATATGAAAAGACCAAACCTAAGAATAATAGAAATAGATGAAGGAGAAGAATCCCAGATCAAACTCTGAGAAAGTATTTTCAACAAAATCATAGAAGAAAAAATTTACTAACCAAAGAAGGAGATGCCTATAAAGGTACAATAAGCATACAAAATAGCAAATAGATTGAATCAGAAAAGAAAATCCCCTCACAACATAATGGTCAAAACACTAAACATACAGAACAAAGAAAGAATATTAAAAGCTACAAGGGAAAATTATCAAGTAACATATAAAGGCAGACCTATAAGAACTATACCTGATTTCTCAATGGAGACCCTAAAAGCTAGAAGTGTTGGGACAGTTGTCCTGTAGGCTCTAATAAGCCAGAGATGCCAGTCTATATTACTAGACCCAGATGGAGAAATCACCATAGATGGAAAAACTACATATTCCATGTAGAATGAAATTCAAACAATATCTATCTATAAATGCAGCCCTTCAGAAGATACTAGAAAGAAAACTCCAACTACTACAAAAATGAAAACACAGAAAATAAATAATCTCTCACGAGAAATACCAAAAGAAGGGAAACACACACACACATACACACACACACACACACAACAACAACAACAACAACAAGATAACAGGAATTAACAATCACTGGTCATTAATATTTTTTAATACCAATAAAAAGGCACAGGCAAACAGAATATATGTGAAAACAGGGTTCCACCATCTTCTGAATACAAGAAATACATCTAAACATCAAAGGTAGATATTACCTCAGAGTAAAGAATTAGAAAAAGATTTTCCATGCAAAGGGACCAAAGAAGCAAGCAAGTATAGCCATTCTAATATCTAACAAAATAGACTTCAAAATAAAGGAACACTTCATTCTCATCAAAGAATAAATCCACAAAAATTATGTTTAAATTCTTAACATCTATGCCCTGAGTGCAGTGGCACCCACATTTCTAAAGGAAGCATTAATAAAGCTTAAATCACCTAGTGATCCTCATATTTTGATAGTGGGAGAATTCAATACCCTACTCTCATCAATGTACAGGTCATCCAGACAAAAACTAAATAGATAAATACTATGGTTAACAGATGTTATGAACAAAATGAACCTAATAGGCATCTACAGAACATTTCACCCAAATTCAAAAGCATATACCTTCTTCTGAGCTCCTGCCCAGACCTCCTGCTCCCAAATAAATGTCAGCTGCTTCCCAAATAACCAACTCAGAGACTTAATATAAATGATAAATGTTCAGCCAATAGCTCAGCCTTGTTACTCCCTAACTCTTACATTTAAATTAACCCATATTTCTTTTGTATGCTTTGACATGTGGCTCATGGCTTGTTACTTCATTTTATACATATCCTGCTTCCTTGGCAGCTAGCTGACATCTTCTCTGACTATGCATTTCTTCCTCCCCACATTCTCAGTTTTATTTGCTTATACTTCCTTCCAGCCAATCAGCATTTAATTAAACCAACTCAAGTGACAAATCTTTACAGTGTACAAGAGAATGATACAGTATTTCCCCCTTTTGTATAGTAAAAGAAAGGTTTTAATTTTAACATTAAAATTATATACAATAGAAACAGTGATTAAAATTCACAGTACAATATCCAGTCTTTGTGGCTGGAGACATGGCTCAATGATTAAGAGCACTGGCTGTTCTCCACAGGTCTTAAATTCAATTTTCAGGAACCACATGATGGCTCACAACCATTTGTAATGAGATCTGGTGCCTTCTTCTGGCCTGCAAGCACACATGCAGAGAGAACACTGTATGCATAATAAATAAATAAATTATTATGAAAACAATATCCAGTCCATTTGTTTTTGGCAAAATTAAAGAAAATACTCTATTATCTATCTTATCTTCATGAGTCCAAAGTTTTTCATCTAATTTACCTTTTTATCATAAATAAGGAAAACTATAATTATGAAGGAGATAAAGGGAAACAAATTGTAAAGGAAGAAGTCAAAGTATCACTATTCTGAGATGATAAGATAGTATACATAAGTGAACCCAAATTCTTACCATGGAACTTGTACATCTGATAAACACCTTCATGAAGTGGCTGGATATGATATTAACAAAAAATCAGTAGTCCTCCTATATAAAAACAACAAATGGATAGAGAAAGAAATAACACCGTTTTACAATAGCCACAAACAACATAAAATATCTTGGGCTAACCCTAACAAGAGAAGTGAAAGACTTGTATAACAAAAACTTCAAGTCTTTGAAGAAAGAAATTGAAGAAGATATCAGAAGATGGACAAATCTCCCATGCTCATGAATCAGTAGAATAATCATAGTAAAAATGGCCAACATACCACAAGAAATCTACAGATTCAATGCAATCCCCATTAAAATCACAATTCATTACAGACCTTGAAGTTTATATGGAGACTAAAGCTTATATGGAGAAACAAAAATTCCAGGACAGTTAAAACCATCCTGATCAATAAAAATCTTTCAGAGGTATTGCCATCCCTGACTTTAAGCTATACTACAGAGATTTAATAATAAAAATTACATAGAAGGCAGGTGGAGCTCTGTGGGTTCAAGGCCAGCCTGACTACAGAATGAGTTCCAGGACAGCCAAGTTTTAAGCCAAAAAGAAAAGAACCACAAGGTATTGACATTGGAACAGACATATTGATAAATGGAATAGAATCAAAGTCCCAGATATAAATCCAAACATATATAGACACCCGATTTTTGAAAAAGAATCCAGAAATACACAATGAAAAAGAAGCACCATTAACAAATGGTGTTGGTCTAAATGGATGTCTACATGTAGAAGAATGCAAATAAAGCTATATTTATCACCCTACACAAAACATAAATTCAAGTGGATCAAAGTCCTCAACATAAAACCAGACACACTGAACCTGATAGAAAAGAAAGTGGGAAATAGTCTTGAATATAATTACACAAGAGACAACTATCTGAACAGAGTACCAATAGTGGAGGGACTAGGATCAACAATTAATAAATGAGATCTTGTGAAACTGTAAAGCTTCTGTAAGGCAAAGGATACTGTCAATAGGACAAAACAGCAGCATATTTCCTATAATGGGAAAAGATTTTCACCCACTTCACATCTGACAGAGGGTTAATACTCAAAATATATAACGAACTCAAGAAGCTAGATACCTCCTCAAATAAAATAATCCAATTTAAAAACTAGGTATAGATCTAAACAGAGTATTCTCAATAAAGGAAACTCAAAGAGCCGAGAAACACATTATGAAATGTTGAACATCCTTAGCCATCAGGAAAATGCAAATCAAAACTACTTTGAGATTCAGTTTTACCCCTGTCAGGATGCCAAAGATCAATAACACATGTTACAGATCATGCTGGTGAGGATGTGGAGCAAGGGGAACACTCCACCATTGCTGGTGGCAGTGCAAACTTGCATAGCCACTATGGATATCAATATGGTGGTTCCTCAGAAAATGGAAACTGATCTACCTCAAGACCTGGCTCTTGTGCATGTACTGAAAAGATGCTCCATCCTACCACAAGGAAACTTGCTCAACAATGTTCATGGTGGCTTTATTTACAATAGTCAGAAACTGAAAACAACCTAGAAGTCCCTCAACTAAAGAATGGATAAAGAATATGTGGTACATTTACACAATGGAATATTCCTCACCTGTTTTTTTTTAATGACATCATGAACATTGCAGGCAAATAGATACAACTAGATAAAAATCATCCTGAGTGAGGTAACCCATACCCAGAAAGACAAATATGGTATACACTCACTTATAAGTGGATATTAGCTGTAAAATAAAGAACAATCACTCTAAAATCCACAGACCCATAACTGCTAAGTAATGAGGAAGGACCTAGAGGGGACACATGGGTCTCCGTGGGAAGGGAAAATAAAATAGATTTTATTGGTGGACTGGGGGCAGATGGGGATGGATCAGGAGGGATCAGGCTGGGCATGGAGGGGCAGAAGTAGAGTACAAGGAGAGATGACAGGATTTGGAGGGCATTGGGGGGGGGGGCATGTGGAAACCTAGTACAGTGGAAACTTCCTGGACTCTATGAGGATGACACTAGCAAGGAATCTTTGATGGAGGATATGGAGTCTGAGCTGGCCATCTTTGTAACCATTTAAGGTTTCCAGTTGTAAGACTAGAGCACCAACTCAGCCATAAAATCTTTGACATACAACCTGGCCTGCCTGCAAGATGTGCTAGGTCAATGGTGGCTAAGAGCTTGTGGGCATGGCCAACTAATGACTTCTCTAACGTGAGCCCCATACCATGAGAGGGTGCCAATGCCTAACCCTGTCTGCATGGCCAGGAAGTGGAAGCTGGATGCAATAGAGACCTAAGATAGAACCAAACATGATTGACACAAAAGAAAGAAGAAAAGAAAAAGTCAATGAAATTATTCTTAACCATATTATGCCATATTCATAGATCAGTGCCCAGCCCAATTGTCATCAGAGAGGTTTCCTCTGGCAGCTGATGGAAGCAGATGCAGAGACCCACAGCCAAACATTAGGTGGTGCTTAGCAAACCCTGTGGAGGGAGGGGAGGATTGTAGGAACCACAGAGGTCGAGGACACCAGAAGAACACAACCCACAAAACCAAATATGCGTAGGGCCCACAGGGACTCACAGAGACTGAAAGGGAAATCACAGAGCCTGCATGGGTCTGCACTAGGTCCTTTACAAATATGTTGTGGTTGTTTAGCTTGGTGTTCTTGTGAGACCCCTATCAGTGGGAGTATGGCTGTCCCTGAATCTTCTGCCTGCTTTTGGGACCCTTTTCCATCTACTGAATTGCCTCATCCAGCCCTGATATGAAGGTATGTGCCTAGTCTTATTGCATATTTTTATGCCGTTTTCAGTTGCTATCCCTGGGAGGCCTGGTCTTTTCTGAAGAAAAACTGAGGAACAGTGGGTCTGTGGGTTGGGGAGGTAGGAGGAGTGGAGGGAAGAGAAACTGCAGTTGGGATATGTTGTTAGAAAGAAAGATAAAGAAAAGGGGAAAAGAAGAAAGAAGAAAAGATGGACCACTAAAATCAACTGAAATCATATCAAAATATTGTTTCTCAGAGTTTACATGAAAAATAGAAAATACAACAAATATAGTTGGTATAAACAGAGGGATTAAATATCATTGCAAATAGTTTATTTAGATGAGGGTAGTGTGTGTATCCCTGTATAGATAGACATTCATGACTATTTCAAGTCTCCCATTGCACCAGACCCATGGCAATGGCAGGACCTCCCCCAAATCAAGCTCAGGGGAATGACAATGCATTGTCCTGGTCCAAGTATGGATGTTGACAATGTGTTCAGAAAGCATCAGTCACAGCTTCCTCCTTATGATGAATGCAGCCTGAGCCTGCTCCCTACAGAGAGATCCTATCAAGGATTAGTGATCTCATCTCATCCTTTAGCTGTATGTAATAAACACACTGAGTTCCCAAGCTGCTGGTGCCTCTCCATTGGAACATATGGCCCACCCCATGCCAGCTTTTCTGTATTTGTGACTCATTTTTTTTTCATTCCCTGTTGTGCCAGTCAGATCAATCACAAAGCCATACAAATTATGACACTGAGAGTCTGTTAATTTCTTCTGGTCTACACAATTCCTACATTTCTCCAATTCACTCATTACAATTGGGTAGCTGTTACACATAGATATTTGTGTGGAAAGAAAAAACAAACAAAAGTGTGAGCAGAGTTTTAAGTCTCATGTTTTCTGGTGTTAGGACCCTGGATAAATCAATTTCTACTGCAGAGTTAGGGTGGCTTCTAGAGTTTCTGCTCAACATAACCTTCCCATCATAAAGTTGTTGCTAACACTGGGGATTCAGTGAACCATGTAACCCTGACATAGTAATTGAAGTATGTCTAAAACTGGAGTAAATATGGAATGTCACTGGCAGTTCCCAGCTCATGATACTAGGACACCATCATAATTTTGTTTTTCTTTTGTCATTATATATTTTTGTTTCTTAATAAATCTAAGAATTCTAACAAGTTTGTAATAAAAGATACCAGAGAGAAGGAATTACTTTCTATACTAGTATTCTGTTATTATGAAAGAATGATGTAGCATATCACCAAGCTTTGGAGCACTTCTTAGATATTCTATTATTTAGTCAAAGTATTGAAAGATTTTAAGAATACTACAAGTAGAGCAATAGCCTCAGACCAGTAGAGTGTTTTCTCTGAATTGGTCTGTCTATCAAATCTGGCCTCCTTATGATGTAACTAATTACTGGTGGGTCCTTCCAGATACTGCATATTAGTGTCAGCAATCCAATGGAAATAATGGAATAATCATGGCAATTATTTCTCATTTCTTCCTTCCTAATGAAATGAGAGTATTTTATACTATATCACTTTAAAAGAAAAAAAATCAGCTTTTTATTAATGTTTTCTAAGCATATAAATTATTTTTACCTCATTTGCTACTTTTCATTTTAATTTATCAAAAGAAGATACATCAAACATTTTTGATATTTTAAAAGTAAGTATTATCTTTAATTAAAACACCATTTTCTTCAATCAATTGAGACTCTCTGTCCTTATAGGTCCTTATTTATGTGTGTATTTGGAAGAGGGGTCATGTATATGCACCTGTCCATGCATGTATGAAGGCCAGAAGTCAATGCCAGAGTATCTTCCTTGATAATGCTCTGCCATGTTTATTGAAACAGGGGCTCTATTGAGCATGAAGCTCAACAGTTAGGTAGAGTAGCTAGCCAATGTGCTTCAAAAATGCATCTGCCTTGCCTCCCACCTTGTACTGAGGTTGTAGGCATACATTTCTACTCTCCAGCTTTTTACATGGGGTCAAAAGTCTTCTTTTCATGCCTGTATGGGAGGCACTTTACCCACTGAGCCAGCTCCCCAGTCACTCTCTTCTCCTGTGTGTGTGTGTGTGTGTGTGTGTGTGTGTGTGTGTGTGTGTGTGTGTTATTTAAATTCAACAATATAGAGATTTCCTTTGCAGAAGAACAAACAAAAGTTTCCCTGATTTAAAAAGGTACCAAATGATTCCAGTCTCCTTAAATCCAATAATATGGTATGTTATATGAATGCATTTCCAGCTGCTGGGTTGCTCTTGTATTACTGAAATAAGAGTCATGACTCTATTACGAACTTTCATTTATTCTTAATGAATAGCTCTTAATAAATAATTTAGAAGTTTGTATATTCAAAATAATTTGAATTTTCTCACCTTTTTGCAACTAGCTTTCTTTCTAAGCCTTTCATTTTTCATTTTTCTCAATCTATCTTTCATCTTTTTTTGTTTCTTTGGATAATTTATAACTATCTTTCATTTTATAATATCAAATGTTAGGATTTTTAATTGTGAAAATAGATTAAAAACTTTCATTGTAAATGCAAAAGCAAGCATGCAAGATAAGCACTTGCATAATACTTTACACTATCTGACCTTTCATAGATTGTTAAAATCTCCCTCCCTCCCCCTGTTGATGTTAAGTTTACTGTAGATTACTGTATATTTTCTTGCTGATTCCAGGCACTCCTTCTTAGCAGTCTTTACTTCCCATAGACTCTCTATCAATGGCTCTCAATATTTTACTGGATATTGGTGGTATAACTCTTTCTTACACCCAACATCTTCCTTTGATATTTGGTTTTTTGTTTCTTTCCTTCACTGTTCAGTTTTTATTCCACTATGTGTCCATGTAACACATTAGATTGTTTCATAATGTGTTTCTGTAGAATTCTAGGATCATTTTTTATTAAAGTGTAATAATTTGCCACAATCCTTTAACCTCCATCCAGCTCAACAACCATGAACTTATTTACAAATCTCCTTCTCTTTACCCGCTTTCATTTTCTTTGCAATTTAGAATTAATAAATTTACAAGGATTATTGAATACTTATGTTCTTTGTCCACTTTCTTGGAAAGTATTAATATCTTTGATATTTTTTCAGCTAAGAAAGATTTATTCTAACACACTGTGTTTTTCTCCTTCCATGTTGTATTCTAGAACTTCTGTTAATGGGATGCTTGCTGTCTTAAATATGTCCATTTTTTTTTTGCTCATACAATAAGAATGCAGCATTTTTGTACACAAACTAAATATAGTAGCTTCTTTATTCACAGATTAATTATAATATTATTAATAAACTTCTTAATTATGAATATACAGCTTTTTCATTTTCAGCTACCTCTCTTTGTCATGGAAATATCACATCAAAAAATTCTAAGGAAAGTACCATTGAATTTCCTCCATGTTTTTTTTTCCCCTCTCTGATGGCTCTTGCTCCCCATTCTTGACTTGTGGCATGGAACTTTTCTAGTTTCATGTTCTGTCTCTTCAGAGATGACTGTTTTCATGTGTGCACCTTATCTTCCTCATGTGACTCTTCTGTTATGTCTTCTGCTTTAACACTCAGAATTTAATGATAGCTTCTATCTCCTTAGCACTTGTTGCAAAATCACTTCGCTGACTGTGCAAAGACCTCAAGTTTGCATAAACCCACTAAAGAGCATAGAGAACCCACAGCCTGAAGAGCTTCTGTCCAGACCCATGGCACTTCCTTGTCCTGAGTTCTAGAAGGAGGTAGTTACTAACCATGCTCATTTCTTCAAACCTGATGTCTAAGCCAGGATCTTCTCTATAGTGACAAACTATTTTATTTAGAGGTTGTCATTTGTGAGCTGTAATCTGAGAGTCCAAATCCCACTTAGACATTGTGAAGAAGTATGCTAGAAACTTGTCCCTGACTTGCTTGCCTTCATTCTGTGCCAGCATCAGGCTTGGGTCCCTTTGATATTAAGGTCTGGGTGTGGGTTTAAGGGAAGCTGCACTCATTGTTTTCTGCAGTGCCTTTCACTAGCATAATCTAGTTGAATAAATTATTCCTAAAATTTTTCAGTCTGATCCATTGATGATATTTCCCCCAGTATTTCAGGATGGCTATAGATTGCTTACATTCCTTAAATACAGTGGGAACTAGAAAGAGCAAAGGCCGATGTTAAGGTCCTATCCTTTGACCTCACAGTCCCTAGACATTCTATTGTAAATACTTCCTATTTTCCTTGACACCTATTGCCTTTCTGTGTAGCTCCGTGCTTCTCATGTCCATAACTCTGTGCTGAAATATGTTTCCCTTTCAAATTGTCTAGAAGCCACCGAAAGTCTTGACAATCCTAATTTAGTGTGCAACTGTTGGTATGAGAGTCCCAGATTTGTTTTAAAGCTTGAGGTTACATCTGGAAAGTAAAATGTGATCTTCATAAACCAGCTTCAGTTACAATCTACTATTTTATTTCTAAAACTCACCAAACGGGGTATTTTGGCACAAGCTTATCATCCCAGGACTTGAAAGGCTGAGTTAGGTAGATCACCTTGAGTTCAAGACGAGCCTGGACTGCAGTGTGAGATCCTGTGTCAATTAAAAACAAAATAACAAGCAAAGAAACAAAAATAAAGAAGCAAAACAAAATATTCCTCATCAGGTACAGTTACCCAGCCTTATTTGAATGAATAATGGCCTCAAATCTTTTCCTTCTTGATGCTTTATAAGATATTCATGGAAATTTCTAAAGAATGTGGTCACAGTTTCTCATGGTCACTCCTGACCACAACTCTTGTCTCTGTAGCATTACTTCAAAAACAGTTGGCTGTCTATCACATCCATGACCTTTCCTTCAGTATACAAACAAAACACCACTCAGCCATTGCCACCTTTAATGGAAACTCAGAAATAGAAAGTACTCCTAGAAAATGCTATGAAGACATATGTGATTATGAAAGGTCATTATATTGGGGTATGTGAGTGGGATTTATACAGGATGACAAAAACCTGGAAAATGGAAGGCTAGATTTTGTTATTACAGAAGTCCTCCCTCTTAACTATAATTGGAAGTGAATATGTAATGATGCTTGTATAGCCTGGCATGATTCTTCTCCCCCTGGTCCATTCCATCCTTTTACAATTGCTCCTGATTCCATTTTCTCTACAGGATGATAAGCAGTTTTCCGTGACCTATTTTGGAACTCTGCCCCAGAAACACCCAAGAAACCCAAAAGCAATCTGATTGCTTAAGTGTTCTGTAGCTCTGAGAGTTAGCAAGTATTTTAGATCTTCTTTGAGGTGTCTGTGTTCCTTACAGAGAAGGTAGTTTTAAATAAAGCTTTTATATTTACATTAAATATAGAAATGACTAAGCAACTAATTAAGATTTATTTTCAAAAATTAGACTCAGCACCTAGAACATAAGCCTCTAAAAATTAATTATTCACAAACTAAAGATAATTGGCAGTAATTCATATCATGAAATACATGATATAAAAAGACTAAGAAATATTAAAACCATTCATGCATACCAAAATAATGTATCCATAAAAAATAGCTATTAGAATATTCATGTTTAATCTTTCCACAAGTTAATTCATATGGAAATGTTATTTATTTAAATAGTTACAAAGAGAACTGTTTTTTACATTTTTTTGTGTGTGTATGTGTGGTGAGAGTGCCATGGTACATTTGTGGAGGTCAGAGAACAATCTTCAGGAGTCAACTCTGCCTTTCCACCATATGGGTTCCAGGAACTGAACTCAGGTAATCAAGGTTGGCAGAAAGCCCCTTTATCCACTGACCTATCTTACAGCATCTCCTCCCATGTTATGTCTTAGGTGGTGACTATAATAACAATATCAAGACAGTAACTCATAGAAGAAGTCAGGAAAGTCATTTTGTGTACTTAGCACATAGATTTTTTAAAGTAATATTTTTCTACTTAAGTAATAAAATAGTGTACCTGTGTTGGTTAATAGTGTTAGCTTGATAGGATTTATAGAGAAGTATGAGGGAGATTTAGATCAGGTTAACTGAGAATAGAAGATGCACCCTAGTTCCAGGTAGAACCATTTCATGGCCTGGGTTCCTGGACTGAATTAAAATAATAAGGATTGCTAAGCATCAGCATTTATGTGTCTGCTTTCTGAGTGCAGCTAAAATTTGAACAGCTGTCCACTGCTCCTGCTGTCATGATTGCCCCTCTATGAAATACTGTACCTTGAACTGTGAGACAAAGTAAACCTTTCTTTTGTTAAGTTGCCTTTGTCAAGTATCTTGTTATCGCAATTAGAAATGGAGCTAATGCAATATTCATGTCACTAATTGTTAATAAACAGAGGAATTTCATCAGGTATATTTAGTTTAACATATGAGGTAAAAAAATAAGATCTCTTTAAATTTGTTTCTAATTGTCAACTTTATATTTTATAAGGGAAACATTGCCTGTATATGATTTTTAATAAATAAATAAAGTATTTTCCAAATCTGCTTCCAGTAAATAGTATCATAAAATGAGCATTTATTCTCTGTCCATAGATCAATTGTGGACTCTAGAAAAAATAACAAATAGAAAGTGATTTCATCAAAGCATGAAAGTTCAACCAGCTTGCAATTGAATTTTTTTCATTAAACAGCAATTATTCTTAAGACTTTTAAACTTGGTAATCCCTACTAGAACATTCTATAATCTTGTGAAAGATTGATAATAAGAGTACCATCATAATTGTTCTTTACTGCTATCTGACTTTGGATGTCATCTTTGCATTTAACAAAAGCGGTTCTAATTGTATGTCTGAGAATTATGGATATACCTCTCATACATAGTAATAAAGTGTCCAAGTAAATATTGTCTTATAGGTCATTGCATTGGGAGTTGAGTAAACTGTTTGATCATTAATTTTTGACTTAATTTTCAATCAAATATTTCCTAATCATCTAATTTACATATAATTATTTGACATGCAATTTATTATTTAAATCAATTTCTAAATACTTGGCTATTTCCCCTGATAAGCTTATAATTAAACCTATTCTATATATTGTTCACTTAATAGTTTCTTCTTCATACTAATTCAATTCTAGAATGCTTGTTTCAAAGTTCTATCAAGTGAATAGAAAATAATTCAATTTATATTCACTTTACAGCACTATAAGTTTGTACATTTTTTTACAGACTAAAGGGTGATAAATAGGATATATGTGGAAAACAAATTTACTTAGTCAATTAGATGTTATTAGCAACCAATTAAAATGCAGAATTTTGCTCTGCATTATTTGTATAATTATGCATGAAACTGGAATACAATTTCTTTAATGCAAACAAACAGAATTTGTGTAAAGATGTTTCAAGTGTAACTAGAATTTTTAATAAAGATAATGCCATAAGACTTCAAGTATCTTAGAGAATAATTTGAACTTTTTTTCCCTTTCTTTTCTTTTAGTTTGATATTACAATATGTTTATATAATTTCCCCTTTCCTTTCTTCCAGTCAAACCCTCCTATATACCCTCTTTGCTCTCCTTCAAATTCATGGCCTCTTTCTTTTTCATTAAATGGTTATATGCATATATCTATATACAGGTATTTCTAAATGCAACCTGCTCAGGCTTTATAATATTACTTGTAGGTATGTTTTCAGGTTTGACCATTTGATATCAGATAACTAATTGATGTACTTTTCACTGTGGATGGCTATTTTTCCAACTCTCCATGTTCTTTAGTTGCCTATTGTTCTTCATGTAGGGTTGAAACCTTATAGTGTTTCTCTGGTCCACTTTGGTAAGTCTATGGTTGTTGTCCTTGTTCAGCTCACATTTAGGCAGTCATGTTTGTGAGAATGTGGAGGTCTAGTAAATATCATGACAGACTCCTGAACTATTATTATTAATTATTAATTTAGTTACAATCTAGGCCTTAGACCTTGCTTCTTAAAACTGATAAGGTGGCTTCTGGGGACAATCAATTACCAACACCCCTGATAGTAAGTATGAGAGCAACTGCATATACTGGGCTTACACCACTCTTCCTTTTCCCCCAGTACCTCAAAGCAACAACCAAATAAGGACAAAGCCTTAAACTTGTTCAGACTTACCCAAAACTTGGGAAAGCTATAGTCGTGCTAGCCCTAACCAATTAGAAATGTACTAATAGGACTGTGATTTGCATAAACTGATCCTAGATAGACTGATCTCATTTCTGTAGCTAGAGTTTTCCTGCCATGGCCACAGTCAGAACAAATCTCTGTCACCTGCTAGTCCCACAGCCGCTCAGACCCAACGAAGTAAACACAGAGACTTATATTGCTTACAAACTGTATGTCCATAGCAGGCTTCTTGCTAACTGATCTTATACCTTAAATTAATCCATTTCTATAAATCTATACCTTGCCACATGGCTTGTGGCTTGCCAGCATCTTCACATGTTGCTTGTCATGGCAGGGGGCTGGCAGTGTCTCCCTCTGTCTTCCTGTTCCCTCCTTTCTCCTCTCTGTTAGTCCCACCTATACTTCCTGCCTGGCCACTGGCCAATCAGTGTTTTATTTATTGACCAATCAGAGCATTTGACATACAGACCATCCCACAGTACACTTCCTTTAGAATTCTTTTAGTTATGTATTAAAGAACATGCAAGCTTTTCTTTGGGATTGCCATTTTTGCCTTTATGTTTGATGTGTGGCCTCAGCATGCTGGTAACCTTCTTAAGATAATAAAAGCTCTTATTGATTGTATACATGGATAGTGGTTGTTGGTTTTATGCTGTGCTTTTACATTGTGAGGAAAAGTCATGAGGCACAACAAAACCCACTATGAGAGTTTTATTAGGAAAGGGAGGGACAGGAAAGAATGTGATCAGGCCTGTTTGAAAGACATGTGCAGAGAGGAGTGAGGGTACATGGGATCCACCTTTTATGGACTACCCCTGTGCATGCACATATGGGCCCATGTGGCTATGCCACATGTGCACATAGATTACATGATCTTGCTGTGTGCAAATTAGGTGACCATGTAGCACATGGATTACATAGGATGTGTGGCCCCAGAAATGACTAGGCAGAAATTTACTAGGTGTCTCACCAGGGCATGCACAGTCATGGGGGCATGGCTAAAATTCTTATCATCCGGGAATCTTTATTCTTGTAAAAAGATAGTGGATGAGCAGGATGGGGGCTTGGTGTCTCCCAAAACTGCTTCCAGCTGACTTGGTGGATGTCAGTTGACTCTTTGGGGTAGGGAAGGTGGTTTCTGAAGTAGCCAGGCATCCTGGGATGGTGGACTGTCTTCTGCTGCTTTGATAGCCATCTATCATCTTTCTCAGCTTGGGACTCTGGCTGCTTGTGTCTGAGAGGGTGCTGGTGAGACAGAGAAAGCTTAGAAAGAAAAAAAATACCTCTGGGGGGTATGAGGATGACAGAGGGGGTCCCAGAATGAGGAAAGTTTGAGTTATACTTATCTGAAGCAGATCTGTCCTGTCAACAGGGATTCAAGCTGGTTCTAGAGCTTGGAAGAATTTTTAAATTTATTAAGAAGCAGCCATGGGGAAATTTAAAATTTTGAGCTGGTGGCCGTGACATTTTAATGTTTATTACTCTGCTACCAATATTTCATTGGTTAGTGTTAGTGAGAGCAAGAAAAGAGATTTTGAATATGCTTTTAATTTTTATCTGAGATATGCCTTATCTCAGACAAACCTCAGGGAACCTGTTCTCTTTTGTGGTGTGTCATCCAAGAGACACAGGTGATCAATTGCTGAGGACATTTAACAGTAATATATTATTATAGTGAAGCCTGAGGATTTTTTTGTTTGCTTTGTTTTTGTTTTGTTTTTTTGCAGAGTCCATACCCTTTTGGGTCTGGGGGTGTAAATATCTCTGGACTGTTACTGTTCCTTACCTCCTGGATACATTTGATGGTGCTTGTGAAAGGATGGTAAACAACACTGGTGATGGTGCAGAGTGCTGGTGGCAGTGCTGGTTACCAGCAGAAAAGTCACAAGCCACAGCCATGACTACCTAGTTACAGAGAACTTTATTAGGAGGAAGGGGAGGAGAGGAGAGGAGAGAGGAGAGCCAGGCCCTTGAAAGAGAGATACATGATGGGGTGAGGGTAGAGGGTAGTAGAGCAGAGAGAGCAGAGGGAGTGTGGAGTCTGCATCCAGCTTTTGAGGCACAGATTGTGTGATATATACATAGTCACCAGTGCTCACTGATGACATAAGATGCAAGACCCCCAACTGTACACTTGCAGTCTTATAGCTGGAGTGAGGGCAGATTTCCAACATTCCAGACTTTTTGCTTACTATAAAAAAGCAAGTAAATGGCAATAGGGGTGTCATTTCTCCTGGAAAAAATGATTCCAGATGACTTTGCAGGCATTGGTTGCTTCTTGGGGGGGGGGGAGGATAGGGAAGACAGTTTCTGAAGTAGATCCAACCTGTCCAGATGGATTTAAGCTGGTTTCTGGAGCTTGGGAAAATTTTTGTACATGTTAAGAAGCAGCCATGAGAAAATTAGTGACCATTGTAGTGTTTACTACTCTGCTTATATTGGTTAGTGTTAATGAGAGAGACAGAGAGATTGGAACATGTTTTAAAGCTTTATCAGAGACAGACTATTTTAAGGCACCTGTTTCCTTTACTAGTTTAACATCCAGGAGACACAGGTGATCAATTGTTGAGAACATTTAACAGTAATAGATGGTTATATTAGAGTCAGGTTTTGTAGAGCCCAGACACTTTTGGGTCTGGGGGTCCAAATACCTTTTAGCTATACAGTTTCTTACTTGATGATCTCTGGACTCCAGTTCTGTGGTGATCCTGTATCCATTAGCTGTGTGCATGTGGAGGAGAAACACTTCTGACAGGTCTGGAATGAGGCACATGGAGGGAGCAATGAAATGAAAGCTCCTATCTTAGCTGAAAAATCCTTTCCCATTAAGTAACTCTGAAAGTGCAATTAAGTCTAGGAAGGGGGGTAAGGCTGTCATCCCTACCCTGACAATAGGGAAATGAGGAGAGATGGGACCCCCAAAATCTCAGGACTGGGTTAGTTGCTCTGGTGTCCAGAAGGAAAGAAATGGATTGCTTCCATGCTGTGTTATGGGTTCCCTGTGAACAAACATGTGGCCAAGCCTACGTCTGCTGGAGGGTCTTAGCTTGATGTTCCCTTGCCCCTTGGTGCCTGGGTGCGGTCAGCTGACCAGTTGTCTTTCTAGGTAACATTCTAAACAAGGCTCAATTGATGGCCTGGCAGGGCACGTACTAGCTTGCATGGCCTTTTTTTTTCCTGCACTTAAAACAGGGACCCAGCAGCTTTGTGCCAGCACTTGGCAATTTTCTTCTTGGGTGTTTTTATTTCTCCCCTGGTACACCTTAAATGCCACAGAAGAAACTTCTACTTGTGGGGGTCAGGAGCCTTGCTCTCCAGATGCTTAAGTTTTAGCCCTTATGTCAGGGAGGTCTGTGAGACAAGAGATGGATTTTATTCTGTCTTGATTTTTTTTGATGTCTGCTGTCTTGAGGATAACTTTAGGAAGGCCTGCCAGGAAGAAGGTTGTGAACAGATCTCTGGCTAAAGAGCCATCCCAAGTACTGTGATATCCATGTGTGTCCTGATAGTAAACTTATTTACATGTATCTTAGCCATCTTTCAGACCCATCTGTGTTTGTCAGGGCAGCTTGAGAACCAGTGGGAAGAGTTAAGGTGAGTTAAAGCCACCTAATACCAGAGAGTGGAGAGTAGAAGTCAGATAGACAGATGTGGTTACACATGGCAGAAAAAGAATCAGAAATGGAGAGGAAGAAGTGTTCAGAGCTTCAGTAGAAAGCTTGGAGATAAGGTAACGCTTTTTATTTGCCCATTTGCTGGCAGAAGTTAGATAATTCCCATGAAATATCAGGGTTGAAACAGAAAAAATTACTGGTGTCTGCCCCTATGGCCCATGGTTGCAGCACTGAGAGAGAAAAATTAAAAATTAAAATAAAGAACCAGGATCAGACTCTAGTCTCAGGCATCCCTGAGGTTGGAGAAGGATCTCTGAATCAGCATGGATTACTCCCCAATTTAACAAGAGAGGAGTAAGGGCTGGAAGTGTATGCAGCAGGAGGATGCCCGGGGCGTCCAACAGCATTGACCTCCTCATCAAGAGAGAGAATGAAAGCCGGGCGGTGGTGGCGCACGCCTTTAATCCCAGCACTTGGGAGGCAGAGCCAGGTGGATCTCTGTGAGTTCAAGGCCTGCCTGGACTACCAAGTGAGTTCCAGGAAAGGCGCAAAGCTACACAGAGAAACCCTGTCTCGAAAAACCAGAAGAGAGAGAGAGAGAGAGAGAGAGAGAGAGAGAGAGAGAGAGAGAGGGAGAATGAGTCAGTACCAGCACAGCCCGAGAACCCCCCAGGGGTCTGGCATTAGGACTATATCTCAGGCTGCAGTCACGGGAAATGGAGTGGATCAGAAAGGCAAAAAACTCACCAATCTGTTTGGTGGGTGTTGTGTGCAGGTACAGTGGCTGGGCAAATGAAAAAGCAGATCCAGATTGGGCAGTCGCAGGTCCTCAGTATAGGTTTCCAACAATGCTCAGCCCTGGAGGCAGAGTGAGTGGAATTTCCTATCCGAGTCCATGGCACCAAGGAAAGGATGATAAATGGTGCTGGTGGCAATGGTGGCAGTGCTGGTTACCGGCAGAAAAGTCATGAGCCATGGCCACAACTACCTAGTTACAGAGACCTTTATTGGGAGGAAGGTGGGGGAGAGGAGAGAGGAGAGCCAGGCCTGGAGACAGAGAAAGATGGTGGGGTGGGGTAGCAAGAAGGTAGCAGAGCAGAGAGAGCAGAGGGAGTGTGGGGTCTGCGTCTGGAATTCCTTTGCCTACTCTGTTACTTAAAGGATGGCCATTTACAATTATTGATTTAAAAGAATGTTTATTTTCAATACTCTTACAAGAAAAAGACAGAGAAAAAATTGCCTCCACAGTACCCTCTTATATAATTCCCAGTCAGTCAAGAGATACAAATGTAAGATTTTCTCACAGGGAATGTTAAATAGCCCAACCCTGTGCCAATATTTTCTATGACAGCCATTGGAAGTAATATGTAAACAATTTCCTAAGTCTATAATTTATCATTACATGGACAATATTTTACTAGCTGGTTCAAATGCAAATACCTATGAAAGAATGTTTGAAGAAGTAAAGAAAATTTTGCCTTGTTAGGGATTACAAATTGATCCTGAAAAGATACAAAGAGGGGATTCTATTAATTATTTCAGATATAAAATAGGTTTACAAAATAGTAGACCCCAAAAGTTGCAAACTAGGAGAAATCAACTTAATGACTTTCAAAGATTATTCAGAAACATTTCCTATCTATGGACTGCTATTGGGGTAAAAAATGATGAACTGAGTAATTTGTTCAAAACCTTAAAGAATGACAAGGACATAAATTGTAGAAGACAATTATCAGCTGAAGCTGAGAAAGAATTGGCTTTGGTGGAAAAGAAAATACAGCATGCCCATGTGGATCATGTGAATCCAAAGCTTGATTGCATTTTGGTTATTTTAACCTTCTAAGCATTCTCCTACATGAATTTTAATGCAGAGGGAAAACATTATATTTGAATGGATATTTCTACCAAACAAAAAATTAAAAAGTTAAAAGTTATGTGGAAAATATCTGAGTTGATTTTAAAAGGAAAACTGAGACTTCATCAATTAACAATAATAGACCCAGCAGAAATTGCAATACATTTAACTAATGATGAAATTGACAAATTACGGGCAGAAAGTTAACCTTGGCAAAGAGCTTGCAGTAATTGTTTAGGAGAAATTAACAACAAATATCTCAAAAGCATTAGAATTAAACTTATAAAGAGAGCTAACTGGATCCTGCCTCGAATTATACAGGAAACATCTGGAGGTCCTACATTTTATACAGATGAAAACAAACAAGGATAGGTAGGTTACATATTAGATAATTTAAGTAAAGTGGTACAAAATCCTTATAATTCTGTCCCAAAATCAGAATTATATGCTGTTCTGATGGTGTTAATGGATTTTTCCACACCTCTCAATATAGTTACTGACTCTCAATATGCTGAAAGAGTGGTCTTACATATTGAAACTGCAGAATTTTTCCCTGATGAGTCAGAATTAACTTTGATATTTATTCAGTTACAAGGTATAATCAGGAATAAGAGCCTCCTTTAAACATAACTCACATCTAATCCCATGTGGCTCTGTCAGACCCTCTAGCAAAAGGTAATGATGAGATTGATAAACTATTGATAGGAAATGTGCTGGTGGCCTCAGACTTTTATAAAAAAAAATCATGTCAATAGTAAAAATGGTTTAAAAATGGATTTTTCCATAACTGGGCAAGAAGCCAAGGAAATGTCCTACTTGTTCTTTTTACAATCAAACTCCACTACCAGCAGGATTTAACCCAGAGGAATGAAATCTGGAAGATGTATGTGTTTAGTTTTGTAGAATTTAAAATATTAAAATATGTTCACCACACTGTTGATAATTATACAGGACTTCAATGGGCAATTGCTCTGAGTTCCAAATGGGATGACTCTGTAATAATGCATTTGCCAGAAGTTATGGCCATCATGGGTATTCCTGAGTGAGATGAATTGCTAAACAGTCTTACTAATAAAAATCCTGGAGCCAGATAATGGGGTAAAAACTGAGAGATCAGGGAAGCAGAAAGAAGCCAGCCACATTCTTACCACTAGAAATCCTCAGCCAAATAGAGAGACCTAATTCCTGTTTACCCACTACTTTCCCTGCCCTCTTACTTCCTCTCTCTGCCCAGCTACATCACTTTCTGTCTGCCTGTACAGACCTCCAGACATCCATGGCTAGTGCTGGAATTAAAGGCATGTGGCACCATGCCTGGATCTCTTCCCTGTATGGCTTTGAACTCACAGAGATCTAGATGGATCTCTGTCGCCTGAATGCTAGGATTAATGATGGGTGCTACCAATGCCTGACTTCTATGTTTAATATAGTGGCTGGCTTTTTCCTCTGATCTTCAGATAAGCTTTATTAGGATGCACAAATACAATATCACCACATTTCCCACATTTTTGTGTGTGTAAAAATTTTTTTGTGGAAAAATTTAAAAAGTTATAACTAATATATGAAAAACTATATACAATAAGTACAATAACAATATTGTAGTGGGTAGCCATTCCAGCTTTGATCTGGAAGTTCCAACCCTCATTGAGACTCTGACAACTGTCACGCCTATGAGGCAGGGCCAGGGGAGGAGCCTGGAGACCCGAGATCTGGATGGGCCAGCGCTCTCTCTGGGCTAGGACCCTGAACAGTGGAGGTGGACCTAGCAGAGCTCCAGAGAACACCGCTGGACTGGGATACACCTTCCCCAGACCCTGAGACCTTTCTTTCCCTTTTTGTAAGTTACCCACTAAATAAGTCTTCCTTTTAACTAAGTGGAGTGGCCTTAATAATTTCACCAATATCTGGCGCTCACATGGGGCCAATTCCAAAGGCCTGGGTGGCTCCTGCCCTCTCCTCCCTGGCTGGCGGGCATCTAGACCCACCTACAAAGTTCCACATAAGCAGGGAACGCGTACATGGTTCCATTCCCAAAAAAGGGAGCAGCTAGTCTGATCTCAATTCCCTAGCTTAGCCCCTAGAACAGCAAAAGAGGCACTTCCCTGCTCCCTGACATGCTCCCTGCATGCTGGCTCCCATTTCCGCCATCTCGGACTCCAGCCAAGGTCACCAGCAGGTCCTGTTTTGGAGCCGTACCAATGCCACCTGCTGGCTGAAAAGTGCTACTACACGCCCCCACACCCACGAAAGGTAAGCATATTGTTTCAAGTAAAGGTACTTGATAATTTTACACCTTAAAATTGATTAACAAAATTTTGAGTAATTCTTGTAATATGGCAGACAACATTACCTCACAAGAATTTAAAAACCTTTTTGCCTGTATGATGAATGACATCTTCCTGGAAATATACGACATTCCTAAGGCATATCTGGCCTGTAGCATTTTGGCATTCATCATAATAATTCACACAGTGTTCAAACACTGGTTTAAGAACAAAGATGAGTCATTATTGGGACTGATACAGGCTATAAAAGATAGCAATGAAGGCTTAAAGAAAAAGATTCTCTTTCTGGAATCTGCTTTAAAAGATAGCAATGAAGGCTTACAGAAAAATATTCTTTCTCTAGAATCTGCTAATCAGGATTTACAAAACAGGCTTGTACCTAAAATTGATTTTATTCATAATAAATATGAATATTTAATGGATAGAACACTAACTCTCCAGAGTGAAGTTGTGGCTACTCAGTATATAAGGAAGAAAGATTATTGTTGATTGATAAGATAAGGTCCATGGAATCAAGTGTTTCTGAGGAACATAAAAAATTCTATGATTCCATGAGAATTCTGGAGTCCCTTGCAAGAGAGGAGGTTCATTCCCTAGAACAGACCCTAGGTGCTCATTTGCAAGCCCTAGAAGAAACTCTCAGTAAACATGACAAGGGAACTAATAAGCAGAAGGTCAAGACCATAGAGGTTATAACATCTCCAAATGGCTCTCATACAATGGCTTATACTGTTACCATCCATGAGAAGCCAGCAGATGACACACACCCCGAGCCATATATGACATATACATTACAACCAATTTCAACAAAGAACTTTAAAAATATAAAGGAAGCAGTAGTTATGTATGGGATACACTCCACATACATAAAACAGATGTTAAATTCATGGTCTACCTCATATAGAATCATTCCAAATGACTGGCATCAGTTAATTTCAGCTGTTCTAGAATATAACCAGCAATTACAGTAGAAAAGCTGGTTGAGAGAAGAGGCAAAAAATTTAGAACAACAAGGTGAAATCAGAAGTTTTGTGATCTCCCAAGATCAAATACTTGGTGAGGGATGTTTCTCTGACAGGAGCGTACAAGCCACTTATGTTGCTGGAGGGCTTCTCTCCAGGTTTCACCAAGCCCCGCAGTCCCACAATCCACGTATAAAATAATCACTCAGATGCTTATATCACTTATAAACTATATGGCCGTGGCAGGCTTCTTACTAACTGCTTTTATATCTTAAATTAACCCATTTTTATAAATCTATACCTTGCCACATGTTGGTGGCTTACATGCATCATTACATGTTGCTTGTCCTGGCAGTGGCTGCAGTGTCTCCCCTTCCTTCTTCCTGTTTCCCCAATTCTTCTCTTTCCTTGTCCCGCCTATACTTCCTGTCTGGTCACTGTCCATCAGTGTTTTATTTATATAGAATGATATCCACAGCAACTTATGATGAGCATACAATATCCTTATGCTGTACAGCAGCTCTAAATGCTTGGGAAAAAAATCCAGAACCTGGAAAACCAACTGAGGTATACACAAAGATATTTCAGGGACCACATGAAGCCTTCACTGATTTTTTACAAAGACTGAACACAGCTATAACAAGAGCTGTGTCAGACAAAGAATTAAGAAAAGTATTAACTGAGTCCTTGGAGTTCGACAATGCTAATGCAGAATGCAATAGAATACTTATACCATTAAAGATCAGATCAGCACCTTTGGAAGAATGGATTCAATATACTAATGGTGTTCAGTCTCTTAACTACAGTAATGAGGCTTGGATAGGAGAGACAAATCCCAGAGGTGAAAGAAGGCCCCCTAGTACCAAATGTTTTAAATGTGGTACACCAGGTCATATAAGTAAAAACTGTATATGGGGTACTCCTAGAAGTAATACTCCTTCTAGGAATAGCCTAAACAGGAGACCCCAACCACCTCCTGGATTATGTAGAAGATGTGACAAAGGCTGACATTGGACCAGTGAGTACAGATCAAAAATAGATATACAAGGCAACCATTTACTGGTAGGAACACCTCAGGGGGCCTCTTGCAGGCCCCCAAATCAAACATAGTATGAACATTCCCAGCCACAGTGGAAGAAATTCCTCTCCAAGACAACTGAATAAACCAATGCCTAATGTAAAAACCGATATTGCAATGGATGATAAAACAGCTTTGATAGATGGATCACAGTTTACAAAGAACACTATAAAACAAATATTTTGTCAGAGTTCCATAAATGAACAAAGCTTAGAATTGAATTAATTGCCTGGTTCTGGAGGGCCTGGTAGACACAGGTGCAGATGTGACTATAATTACACCAAAATCACGGCATATGAATTGGCCTCTTCGAGAGGTAGATGTCCATCTTTTAGGGATTGGAACACTATCTCAGATAGAACAGAGTTTGATTGGGTTGAATGCATAGGGCCAGAAGGACAGAGAGGAAGACTGAAGCCATATGTAGCAAATATAGCAGTAAATTTTGGGGGCTGAGATCTGTTACAACAGTGGAATACCCAGATTAAAATTCCTACACTTTCAGAAAAGGAATACAGACCAATGAATGCTTCTAGGAATAATTCAGGTTGTTCACAAACAGAGCACGACTGTTGTTGAACTCTCAGAAGTACCAACTGCCTTACCTTTAAAATAGCTAACTAATAAACCTGTCTGGGTTGGACAATGGCCTTTGACAAAAGAGGAGCTACAAGCTTTAGAACAGCTGGTTCAAGAGCAGTTAAATGCTGAACACATTGAAGAATCTACCAGCCCTTGAAATTCTCCTGTATTTGTTATTTTAAAAAATCTGGTAATTAGAGAATGCTGACAAATCTGAGAGCTATTAATAAAGTAATTCAGCCAATGGGCTCTCTACAGACTGGGATGCCCTTGCCCTCTCTGCTACCCAAAGAATGGCCTATAATAGTTATTGACTTAAAAGACTGTTTCTTTACCATACCCTTACAAGAAAATGATAGAGAAAAATTTGCCTTCACAGTACCTAATTACAATAATTCTCAGCCAGTCAAGAGATATCAATGGAAGGTCCTCCCACAGGGAATGTTAAACAGCCCTACTTTGTGCCAATACTTTGTGCAAAAACCGTTGGAGATAATTCATGTAAAGTTTCCACAATCCATAATTTATCACTATATGGATGATATCCTATTAGCTGATCCAAAGTTAAATACATTAGAAAGTATGTTTGAAGAAGTAAAAAAACCTTTGCCTCGCTGGGGACTGCAAATTGCTCCTGAAATAATAATACAAAGAGGGTGTTCTATTAATTACTTAGGATATAAGATGGAGTTACAAAAAATTAGACCCGAAAATGTACAACTAAGGAGAGATATATTGAAGACTCTTAATGATTTTCAAAAGTTATTAGGAAGCATTTCCAACTTACTGGGTGTCATGGGAATACCCAAAGATAGACTACAAAATTTGGCTAATAACTCTAGAAGGGGACAAAGAATTAAATAGTCCAAGAGAATTATCAGCCAAAGCTGAGAAGGCATTGGTTCTAGTAGAAAGGACAATTTGAGAAGCACATGTGGATCGTGTGGATTCAGAACTTAAATGCATTCTTGTCATATTCCCCTCCAGACATTCCCCAACAGGTATTTTGATGCAGAGGGAAGATATTATATTGGAATGGATATTCCTACCATGTAAGCCAAATAAGAAATTAAAGACTTATATAGAAAAGATCTCTGATTTGATTCAAAAGGGTAAATTAAGACTTTGACAGTTGACAGTAATGGACCCAGTAGAAATTGTAGTACCTTTAACTAATGAGGAAATTTAATCAGTATGGAAAGATAATGAATACTGGCAGAGAGCCTGCAGTAACTTTTTGGGAGAGATTAACAACCACTATCCCAAAAGCAAGAGAATAGAATTCATAAAGAAGACTGAATGGGTCCTTCCTCACATTGTATGATAAAAGCCAATTTCTGGAGTCCTCACATTCTATACTGATGCAAATAAATCAGGGAAAGCAGGATATAAATCAGGAGACTTAAATAAAGTGGTACAAAGTCCATACAGCTCTGTACAAAAGGCAGAACTGTATACCATTCTTATGGTACTGATGGACTTCACAGAACGCCTCAATATAGTCACTGACTCTCAATATGCAGAGTGAGTTGTTTTACATATTGAAACTGCTGATTTTATTCCTGATAATACAGAATTAACTTCATTATTCATACAATTGCAGGAAATCATCAGAAAAAGGGAACATCCTATATTTGTAACGCATATCAGATCCCATACAGGTCTGCCAGGACCTCTAGCACAAGGTAATGATGAGATTGATCAGTTACTAATAGGTAATGTGCTAGAAGCCTCAGAATATCATAAGAAATACCATGTAAATAGCAAAGGTTTGAAGAAGGATTTCTCCATCACTTGACAACAGGCTAAGGATATTATGAAAAAATGTCCTACTTGTTCCATCTATAACCAAACTCCATTACCTGCAGGGAGCAATCCAAAAGGTATACAAAGAAATGAAATTATGCAGATGGATGTTTCATTTTGCAGAATTTGGGAGATTAAAGTATGTACATTATATCATTGACACCTATTCAGGATTACAATGGGCAACTCCTATGAGTTCTGAAAAGGCTGATTCTGTGATTACACACCTATTAGAAGTTATGGCCATCATGGAAATACCTGTACAAATTAAGACAGACAATGCCCCAGCATATGTCTCCAATAAAAAGAGACAATTCTTTGCTTATTACAATATAAAGCATGTTACAGGTATACCACACAATCCCACAGGCCAAGCAGTCATAGAGAGATCTAATTGAGCTTTAAAGGATATGCTAAATAAACAGCAACAGGTAACAATGACTCCTAGAAATAGACTGCATAGTGCTTTATTAACCTTGAATTTTCTCAATGCTGATGAGAAAGGAACAACAGCTGCGGAGAGACATTGGATGACAGACAAAACTGAGCTAAACCAACTGGTTTATTTCAAAGAGGTGTTGACCTCAGAATGAAAACCTGGATATGTTCTACGTTGGGAAAGGGGTTTTGCCTTTGTTTCTGCAGGAGAAGAAAAGCTATGGGTACCAACAAAATTAGTAAAAATTTGATTCGAACAGGAAAAACCCCTTGATGAAGAGAAGTAAAAGTTCATCCACCAATGTGACATCTCTACAAGTTGTAAGAAAAATTTAACCATCAAAGGGTGGGGTAGGGTTCTGTTTTTGTCTTTCTAGGATAATGGAAATACCCATCTTCCAAAAATCATAAGGCTTTGGATATCCGGATGTTTACAGCAGAAAGAAAGAATTTATTGGTACCAATCTACACACGGTAAAATCTCACTGTCTAACATCTATCTCTTTATCAATATAGAAAAGTTGTGGTTCCAATTCAATTATAAGCCAAGCTGACTTTGGAGATGGAATTGGCTCACTCCTTCTCTAAACCCAAGAATATCACTAAAAGAAAATTTTGAGAGATTCTTCAGTCCCATATCAGAAGAGCCCTCTGATGTGAGACAGAAGGAAACCAATAAAAAGGGACCATTGTCTTCTAAATTCTAATTCTCTCCATGCTTACTCTTGATTTCTCAGAATCCTTTCTTACATGCTATGTCCTCCTTAAATCCAAACCTCCCATTTTTGATAACAAATAAGTTTTTCCAATAGCAATCTCAGAAGTCTCCAGAAGGAACATGGGGCCCCAACAATTCTACCCAATCCAGAATGATACCATGGTAATCATCATCATACTACACTTCTTGCCAGAATTTCAGACAATCTTACCCATTACTCTAAAACTTGCTGCAGAACCTACAGTTAGTTTAACTGAGATTTAACTATCTGAGCTTTCTCACAGTACCCAACAGAGATAACATCACCCCCTAAACGGCAGGAAGCAATTCTAAGAAAACGACGCCCCTTCTCCCTTAGGTTTTATAATTCTCAGGGTTATGGATGATGGTTATAGGGTTGGGGGTGGAAGAAAGTATTCTAAAAAAAGGGGGGGAGAAGAAATGGAATGGATAGTATAAGATATGATGGTAGATCATTGTATATACTAGTAAACAAATTTAATAAAATAGCAACCTTAGTTAATTTGCACTGTAATTCGTACTGTTATGGATTCTTATATGTTGACACAAATGTAAACTATTTTTATATTCCTGTTTAAGATAATTTGTATATTGATACAAATATAGAACTATATTTGTTATAATGTGCATATATTTCTACTCTTATTTGAAATATTTGTATATTGATACAAATGTAAATTTATATCTGTCATACTTTATGTATGTTCTGCTTCTGTTTAGGATTTTCGGTATATAGATATATGTTTAAGATTATTGTCATATTGCATATTGCACTATATATTCCTACCTCTGTTATAAATATCTTGTGTATCGTCACAATTTTGAAGTCATCGTTCTTCACCATACATTTGCTTATAGACTGTTTACCTTGAATACATGAAGCCTTAGTCCTTAGGTTATTTCAGTAGATAAGACTTATAAATTTATAGTCACCAATGACTGTCATCTCTATAGTTATGTTAGTTAGGTTATCCAGATTTATAGATACATAGGTCAGATGGACAGGTAATCTTCAAACATTTCATAGACCTAGAAAATATGGCATTTAAATAACTTAGAATTCTGTTGACGTGAGACCCAATTGCTCCTTGCTGCACCAATTTCATCCCGAGAGAATGTTGGGCTTCTAAGACATTTCCATTTGGAAGTTTGTCTTTTTGCCACAAAATGGCCTACTGTGCAAAGAACTGTCCTTGCCTTGACAGCTGACAGTACAAATGCAATCCTGTCCTTTCTGGACAAGAGGGATACAAGCAAAGCTATCACTGTACTCTGACAAGGCAGGGTAAGATGGTCTCTCAGAATTCCTGCTTCTGAAAATGGTCTGTCAGATACTCTAGGCCTGTAGCCAATTGGAATGCACCAACAATGCTGAGAAACATTTAGTGACTGTCCAGGTTGCCAGCTGTCTTGGTCTACTCTTGCAAGATTCCTGAAAGTTGCTTGCATCCATCTACCATTTCTCAGGTACCATTATGTTCCTTCTCAGGTCATTAATGGGATTCAAGACTAGCAGTTACAGTTAAAACTTAGTATATATTACATCTTAGATAGAACATATTACATATTAGATTCAGGTTCTTTAGGATAGGACACCTTTTGGAATGATCTTTATAACATGCCATTTACCTATGCTCTATACTTCTCTGGATTTTAGTATGTGTTTCTTGCTTGATATTGTTTGCATTAGTTGTAGTTCCATCTTATCTAGGTCATTATTCCTCATTATTCCTGGGCAATATTTGATAACCATTCCTTTGTATATAGTCTTATGTTAGTTTAGAACCTTCTTATTTAGACAAAAAGGGGGAGATGTAGTGGGTAGCCATTCCAGCTTTGATCTGGAAGTTCCAACCCCCATTGAGACTCTGGCAACTGTCACTCCTATGAGGCGGGGCCAGGGGAGGACCCTAGAGACCCAAGATCTGGATAGGCCAGCACTCTCTCTGGGCTGGGACCCTGAACGGTGGAGGTGGACTGAGCAGAGCTCCAGAGAACACTGCTGGACTGCAATACACCTTCTCCAGACCCTGCGACCTATCTTTCCCTTTTTGTAAGTTACCCACTAAATAAATCTTCCTCTTAACTAAGTGGAGTGGCCTTAATAATTTCGCCAATACAATATACAATATATACAGGCAATAAATACCTCAACAATGTCTAATCCATTTGCATTTGACAAAGTCAATAAAAATATTCCATTATCTGTCCTATTTTGGTGAGTCCAAAATGTACCTAATTTGCTTTGTATCCCATCTGGTATTACCAACCAAAAACTGTATTTTTATGTCTTTCAAACTTATACACTTTATACCTCTTTAGTAAGTTCCTTTTCTGAAATTGTTTACAAGTAAAACTATAACTATTTAATCCTCAACTTCCTCAGAAACCCGAAAAGGAAATAATATTACCTAGTAAAACAGGAAGTGCAAACAAGTGACTTCCAAAAAATGTGAGTTATGATAGAAACAGCCAGCTGCCTAGACAGTCACACAATTTTTCTCTGCAATATTGGGGTGTCTATTCTTCAGCCTGCAGGCTTAGCATAACTGACAGATTCATCTGTGAAGCAGGATTTTTTAAAGGGTCTTTCTACCTGGTCTTGGCAAGGATTCACAGCCCTTTGTTTTGTGTCCTGGTTGTCCATTTTGGACAGCATACTGTCAGCAGTTGATGAAAGGGCACTTTCTTCCCAGTGGCTAACTTTTGCCACAATTAAAGTAAATAAGCTGACCATGTAAAGCTTAACATCTGCTTTACAAATGGAGAATGCATACCATATGAGACTATAGCTTCCTTGAATCTCTTCAAATCTAACATTTGCACAGGAGTACAATCAGCTCATACACAGCCTTGAGCATTTGGCAGTTCCTGTATGGTCCCTGGATACATTAAGTTTGAATGCTTTAGGCTGTTTCTCTGTAACCATATAATGCAATGCTGAGATTGGTTCACTTTCAAATTCTTCTATCTGGGTCTGAATTTTTCCATGATCTGTCTTAACAAGTTTTTCTAAAACTTTTATCTTGGCATTAATACTAACCAATTTTTAATGATAAAACAAAAATGATCAAAAAATAATATTTCTAATTGACATTATGTAAATCCCATCAACATTAATTATTCTCTCATTTAGTTGTTCCATTTTCAGACTGCCCAATGTGTTATCAAACATAGACCAAATTCCCTAAATTCTAAAAATGTTTTCCAATTTTTAATGTGGAAAAACAATTCTCTTTTAACTAATCTCACCCTTTAGAAAATCTTAATTGACTCACCAAATTTGCCAACAATGATGATTCAGATGTGAGGCTGACTGCTTCTGCATAGAGTAATAGTAGCCCAAGTGGGTTTCAAGGCAGCTACCTAGTGTGGTAGAAACCTGAGATGGGGATCCAGAGAGACCCCACAACCCAACAGAAGAGAAGAAGCCAAAGAGACTCCAGTCCAAGTAGGGTTGAGATTCCAACCACATGTAGCTCAGGCCTGAGCTGGGAGCCTGAAAGGCAATGGGCAAGCATCTTTTTCATGAATTCATGCCACAAATGTTGTGCCATCAGATATAACACAAATTGCTGACTGTCTTATTAATATAACACACAGAGCCAATTATCAGGATGAAAGCTGAAAGGTCAGAGAAACAGAAAAAGCCAGCCACATTCTTACCTATAGGAAATCCTCGGCCTCAAGTGAGTGAGTTCCTGTTTCCTTATGTCTTACATACCTTTCTGTGTCCCACTATGTTACTTCCTGGGATTAAAGGCATGTGTCACCACTGCCTGGTTTTGTTTCTCTCATGTAACCCAGTGTGACCTTGAACTCACAGAAATCCAGAAAGGTCTCATCTCTGTCTCCCAAGTGATATTAAAGGTGTGTGCCACCATGTCTGGCCTCTGTGTCTAATTTAATGGCTGGCTTTGTCCTCTGATCCCTAGATAAGTTTTATTGGGGTACATAATATATCACCACAGCATATTCTTTTGTGTTCGGGTGGAATGTTCTGTAGATGTCTATTAAGTCCATTTAAGTTATTACATCTGTTAGTTCCCTCATTTCTCTTTTAAGTTTCTGTCTGGCAGACCTGTCTATTGCTGAGAGTGGAGTTTTGAAGTATCCTCCTATTAGTGTGCGGGGGTTTGATTTACATTTTAATCTTTAGTAATGTTTCTTTTACATATGTGTGTGCCCTTGTATTTGGGGCATAAATGTTCAAAATTAAGACTTCATCTTGATGGAATTTTCTAGTGATGAATATATAATGTCCTTCTCAATCTCTTTTGATTAATTTTAGTTTGAAGTCTATTTTGTTAGCTAGACTTCTTAAGCTTGCCTCTTAAGTCCATTTGATTGGGAAGGTTTTTCCCAACCCTTTACTCTAAGGTAGTGTCTGTCTTGGAAATTGAGTTGTGTTTCTCGTATGCAGCAGAAAGATAGATACTGATTTCTTATCCATTCTCTTACACTGTGTCTCTTTACAAGTGAATTGAGTCCATTGATATTAAGGAATATTAATGACCAGTGATTGTTAATTCCTGTTACTTTTGGTGGTAGTATGTGTGTGTTTTCATTTTGAGGGATTTGTTGGTATGGGATTATCTATTGCCTGTGTTTTTGTGGCTGCATCTAACTTTCTTATGTTGGAGTTTTCCTTCTGGTGCTTTTCTGTAGGGCTGGAATGTGGATAGGTATTGTTTAAATCTGGTTTTGTCATGGAATATCTTGTTTACTCCATATACGGTGATTGAGAGTTTTGCTGGGTATAATATTCTGGGCTGGCATCCACGGTCCCTTAGAGTCTATATAACATCTATTAAGGACTTTTTGGCTTTCAGAAAAGTTGGGTGCTAATTCTGATTGGTCTGATTGGTCTGCCTTTTTATGTTATTTGGCATTTTTTCTTTGCAGCTCTTAATATTAATATTAATTCTTTATTATATATGTTTAGTTGTTTGAGTATTATGTGGCCAGGGAACCTTTTTTGGAGGGGTGGTCCAGTCTATTTGATGTTCTGTAAGCTTTTTGTATCTTTATGGGCATTTTATTCTTTAGATTGGGAAAGTTTTCTTCTATGATTTTGTTGAGTATATTTTCTGTGCCTTTGAACTAGTATTCTTCTTCTTCTGTCCCGATTATGTTTAGGTTTGGTCTATACATGGTGTTCCAGATTTCTTGGACATTTTGTGTTATGACATTGTTGGCTTTAATGTTTTCTTTGACTGATAAATCTACTTCCTTTATTGTATCTTCATCACCAGAGATTCTCTCTTCCATCTCTTTCATTCTGTTGGTTATGCTTGCATCTGCAGTTCCTGTTCTTTTATTCAGATTTTCCATTTCCAACATTCCCTGAGTTTGTGTCTTCTTTGTTGCCTCTATTTTAATTTTTCAAGCCTTGAACTGTTTTATTCACCTGTTTAATTGCTTTTTCTTGATTTTCTTGACTTTCTTTGAGGGATTTACTTATTCTTCTATTTTTTTTTGTTTGTCTTTTCCTTTATTTCTTTAAGGGAATTTTCATTTCCTCTTTAAAGACACCTATCATCTTTACAAAGTTATTTTTAAGGTCATTTCCTTCTGCTTCTTCTATGTTGGGATGTTTAGGTTTTGCTGTAGTAGAATTGCTAGGTTCTGGTGGCACCATATTGTTCTTTATTTTGTTGAATGCATTCTTGCACTGGTGTCTTCCCATTTCTTCCTCCAATTGGTGCAAACAGAGTCTGTGGCTCAGGGAGCTCCTATTGGTTCAATCAGCACTGGCTGTGTTTGCGTCTCAGGGAGCTCTTGGTCCAGTCAGAGCTCTTGTTCCAATGGGAGGTGGTAGAAGCTGTGGTTCAGGGATCAGCTGTGGTCTCAAGGGAAAGTAACAGGGCTTGTAATGGGGGAATGTAATGGGGCTTGTGAATTAAAATATCTGATAAGGATGGTGGTGATCAGGCCTTCCAGCAGGAGTATTGCCTGCTAGCCTGCAACTTCAGCTGCAATTGTTGGTGGTATATGAGCACGGGTATCAGCCCTGGATCTAAGGCCTAGAGGCTGGGGTAACTGAATTTTCAACTGATGGTTTTAAAGCACAATACAAACCTGAAAACCTGGAAGCAAATATCTCTAGGAATTGATAAGATGCTCTACTCAAAGAGGAATGAGGAGGCCTGACAATTATCATGATAGGCTCTTAATATTTCAGAAAAGAGCTAGTCCTGAGCCCTTACTTCTTGAAACTGAGAAGATGGTTTCTGAGGGCAATCAATCCTCAACACTCCTTATAGTAAGAACAAGGGCAATTGCATGTACTGAGCCTGGGCCACTCCTCCCTTCTCTCTAGTACCTCAAGGACCAAAGAAGGACAAAGCCTTGGACTTGTTCAGACTTGCCCAAAACTTGGAAAAGCTATAGCCTCAGCCAACCCCTGCTAGCTCTGACCAATTAGAAATGTACTAATATGATTGCCACTTATGTAAATCAGTCATAGTTGGAATGATCTTACTGTCTTTATAATTTCTTTAGCTATGTATAAAACAGCCTGCAAGCTTTTCTTGGGGGTCACCAGTTTTGCCTTTGTGTTGGATGTGTGGCCTCAGCATGCTGGTACATTCTTAATATAATTTAAATCTCTTTTTGATTGCATACATGGATGGTGGTCTTTTGTGGGACTTTTCCAGGACCCTAACAAGACTTTATGAATGTATCTCCTGAGATTACTTCAATGTTTTGTAGAAGTCTATTTTATTGCAGATAGAATTAATGTAAATATGATTTCTTCTGTTTTACAATTTTAATTTCTCCATGGTAAAATAAAAATTATTTAATATTGCTCTGTATAACAGTCTTTTTCAAAAGTTGCATGTTCCCTTTATGTTGTGTTTTGAAAGAAAATGGCCCCCAATGAGAGTTGGAATATGTGTGGCCTTGTTGGAATAAATGTGTCACTGTAGAGGCATGCTTTGAGGTCTCATATATGCTCAAGCAACATTCAATGTCTCAGAACACTTCCTGTTTCCTGCACATCAAGATGTAGCCAGCATCATGTCATCCTGCATGCCACCATGTTCACCACCATGTTGATAATGGACTATACCTCTGAAAACCTATGCCATGCCAATTAAATAGTTTTCCTTTATAAGTGTTGCCATGGTCATGGTGTTCCTTTCCATAATAAAAATCCTGTAAGACAGAAGTTGATACCAGAAACTTGGGTATTGCTGTGATAGGCCTGACCATGTTTTTGTTTTGGGGAATTTAGACTTTGGTACTTTGATTTAGGAAAGTAGTGGAATGTTTTAAGTGATGCTTAATGGGTCATACTAGTAGGAGCATGAAGGACAGTGGTGCTAAGAATGATTTGAACTGTAGGAATCAAGAGGTTTCAGAGGAAAAGAATGTTAATATGTGGCCTTAGAAAGTGGTCTTGTGATCTTTTGGTGAAGAATGTGGCTGCTTTTTGCCCTTGTCAGAAAAGTGTTCCTGGAGCTTGAGTGAAGAGTTTTGGATTAATTTCCTTCCTTCTTCTAGCAGAGGAAATCTCAAAACAGCCTAATATAGTCTGTCGTGTCATTATTAGCGGTAACTCTGCTTCTTTATAATAAAAAGGAGCAAGCTCAGCAAATAAAATACAAAATGTACAGATTAAGAAAAGGGGCATCAGGAAGTGAAAAACAGTTAAATCCTGTGTTCATGGAGGTAAACGGATTAAGAAATGGAATAAAGTAAGTAGTGACCTAAGGGTACGATGCCATGTAACTAAGTTTCTAGCTTGTGAAAAAGAATTCAAGAAAAGCTTAGAGCAGGGTGTGACAATGCACACCTTTAATCCCAGCACTGGGAAGGCAGAAGCAGGTAGATCTATGAGTCTGAGGGTAGCCTGGTCTAGAGATCTAGTTTCAGGACAGACAAACTTGGGCAGTGAAAGATAGAAAGCTGGTGAAGATGTAATTGAACAAGGCGGGCATGTTACAATCCCAACAAGCAGCAGAACTTGGAAGCTTTGGCCATGTAATTCTGAAGTTAAGGATAGAAGAAAGGGGTTGTAGAATTGCCCCCCCATGACTAGGGAAGGCCACCAAGGCCAGATATACATCAGTGGTGCCCCTGAATGGAGGCCTAGAGAGGTCATTACATTAAACTGTGAAGGTAAAGGCTGGATTGCCTTGGAAACCCAAAGATGTTGGTGATGTCAGAGCTGTCTCATACCTGCTGAGAAAATCTGCTAATAGGGTATGAAAACAGCCCAAGAGAAAGAAGTATGTTGTGATCAACAAAGCTGAAAGGTTTTAGAGATCTGAAGAGCATTTTTTGTTTGGTTGGTTGGTTTGACTTGGTTTTAATTTAACTTCTTTGTTGATTATTTGGGAGTTTCACAACATGCATTCCAATTTCACTCACCTTCCAGTACCCAATATCATCCCCTCACCCTTGCAGTGCCCTCCACAAAAGGAAACAGAAAGGTAAGCAAGCAAGCAAACAAACAAAACAAAAAACAACAACAAAAAAGAAAACCCAAAACAACAAAAACCCTCTTTGCTTCTCATTTTTTCCTGCCTCTCTAATACCTATTCATTCATGCTGATTGCATTGGAGGCCTCTGTGTGTCACACCATAGACCCTTTTGTCCTATCAGCTTTTCTAGCAAAAGGCCATTGCAATGAGTCACTGGTCTGGTTCAAGGCCTTTTGTTTCTGGTTCACCATCCTTACTGGATTCTCCTTGGAACTTCTCTGGGACACTCTGTTGCTACCCTGTGTCTTGGAAATCCTGTAGGTATTGTTTCACAGGACCACTCCATTTATGAGCTCCAACATGTCCTAGATTGGGTAGATGCTAGAGTGGGCCAATCCCAGGTAGCTGAGTTGGACTGTCCAGGTCACAAGGGCCACCTGACTTGAGTGAGGGAGTGGAGCTAACTCCCCTATATCATGCCATCAGGGAAAGTTCATCCTTACCTGTGGTGAGGGATGGGGGTATCTTTCCTGAGCGCAGGGGACACCTTTCTTGCTGTATTGTCCAGCAAGAGGCAAGGTCAGCTTTCTTAGAGCCAGTAAAAGGCAGAACAGGCTCAGCATGACTCTCTGATTTCATCTCACATGGTTCTGAGGCTTTCTGAGGTGACATGGGCCATAGACATCAACACAGACCCCATTACAACTTGTCCATAGACCCATACAAGGCCCTGACTCTGGGTAGAAGTGATGACCACTTGGGTTGGGATGGTTCTGGCAGGTGCATGTCCTCTGGATACCATCAATGCCCCAGGCTGTGGCCCCAAATCTGGGCTTCAATATGACCTTTAGTGGCAATATGGCACTCAGACTTAAGCACAGACCCCATCCTCAGTATGACCATGGACCCAGACATGGTCCTTAGCGGTATCTAAATATGGATGTCACCACTGCCCCTGGTGGCAGTGGAGGCCTCTCAGATTGACATAGTTCCCAGTGGCAGTATGACCCTCAGACACCAGCATGTCCTTCAATCTTGGGTGTCTGCATGGCCTTTGGTGGTAACAGGAGCCTTAGACATCAGTACAGACTCTGGCTGCACTAGCACCATGGTCCCTAATATGACTCTCAGTTGCAATTCTAGCCTGGATGTCCCCATGACATTGAGTAGTAGCACAAGCCACACTGATCTGCATGTATCCTAGCCCTTGGACACTAACCTGGACTCAAGTGAATGATCTGACCCTGGGCATCCTAATGACCCTCAGGGGCAACAGGAGCCACATATGTCAATACAGACCCTGGCTGCTACAGGGCTACAGACCATGTCCCTTAGCAGCAACATGGGCCTAGATGACACCCTGTGGCTCTGGGTGACATCACAGACCACCCTTATCTGTATAGCTCCTACTGTGGCATGGCCATCAGACTATAATCAAGCCACAGGCTTTGTTGCAGACCCTGTACCTCTCTGTGGGCCCTAGTGAAAAGCTGGGCCATAGACTGCAACACAGATCCCAGCTGCAGCTGTGCTACAGACCCAGACAAGAACCAGGTAGCAGTTTGGCCTGGTCAATATCCTAGCTCCAGGTGGTAGCCCCAGCCACTCCTATCAGGATGGCTCTGTTAGCAGCATGGCCCCTAGACAATAACAAGGCCATAGGTTATGGCCTAGGACCCAGGCTTCATGTGGACTTTTGTGGCAACATGGGTCATGGACATGAACATAGACCTTGGCTGTGGTAGGAATATTGACCCAGACATGGTCCTCTGCTACAGCCTGGGTCTGGTTGTAACCATGGCCCCAGATGGCAGAAAAGGCTGCCCAGATCAGCACAGCATCAGTGGCAGCATAGTCCCTGGACATAAGCACAGCCCCAGGAGGTGGCCAAGACCACTGGGATCAGCATGACACACAATGCAACAAGAGCCATAGACATCAGCACAGACGCTGGCTATTGTAGTACCAGGGACCCAGACATTGCCCTTGGCAGCAGCCTGGTCCAGTCATCATCATGGCCCCAGATGGCAAGCAGACCTTCCCCCTCAGTCTACTCCTCACCACCTTCACCATGGCCCCAGATGGCAAGCAGGCCTCCAATATCTGCCTACTCCTCACCAACTTAATTTCTTCCTTTCTGCATTTTTTTTCACAGCATCTAACCATTCTGCTTTTCTTTCTTTCCAATTCCTCAACCATATATTTGCTTATAATAATGAGGCCTACCTGCCTGATGCCACAAGGTGCCAAGTGGACCCATAAATGCCTTCCCACCAGCCAGGGCCTTAAGGACCCCAGCTGGTTAGCTCCTATCTGAGCAGAGCTACATCAGGTGTATCTGAAGAGTGTTTTGACATGAAGATGTTTGGAGTTTTCTCAGCTCACGTTTGGTCTTGCTTTGTTCCAGTGTTTCCTCACTAGGCTCCCTTCCCTATGTTTTGGAATGATAATATATTTCCTGTGATGAAAGTGTGTGATCTGCTTTTTTATTTTGATTTTACAGTTGATTACAGCTAAGAGATTATATGAATCTCAGAAGAGACTTTGAAATTTGGACTTTTAAATAAATTTGGACTGTGATATGTGACTATGGGTTCTTTTGAACTTGGACTAAATGCATTTTTCTGTTATGATATGATGCACTTCCTGCTGTGGGATGTTCTGTATGGCAAATGTGTTGCTCTGATTGGTCAATAAATAAAACACTGATTGGCCAGTGGCTAGGCAGGAAGTATAGGTGGGACTAACAGAGAGGAGAAAAGAGAGAACAGGAAGGCAGAAGAAGACTGCCTGGAGCTGCCACCAGGACAAGCAGCATGTGAAGATGCCGGTAAGCCATGAGCCACGTGGCAAGGTATAGATCTATGGAAATGGATTAATTTAAGCTATAAGAACAGTTAGCAGGAAGCCTGCCATGGCCATACAGTTTGTAAGCAAAATTAGTCTCTGTGTTTACTTGGTTGGGTCTGAGCAGCTATGGGACTGGCAGGTAACAAAGATTTGTCCTGACTGTGGGCAAAGCAGGAAAACTCTAGCTACAAGTTCCTATGGTTACCTGCCATGGCTTCATAAAAAGAGGGAGAGACCAGAAACTGTTCATATGCCCAAATCTTTCTGTTTCTATATGATGTCCTAAGCTACCTTATAATTCTTTCAGAAAAAAAGGCTATAACCAGATGTACTCTAGACCTTGGTTCAGAACTAAGCCAAAATAAACCTTTTTCTTTACTTTATTACTTACATAGAAAATCTACAGTAATAGAGTTGAGAGTTGTAGTAGTCATCTCTATTGTCCAGAGTCAGAAAACATCAAGACAGCATCATTCATTAGAAGTCTGATTCATTCCCAGATAAATGAGAGAAGATGAATATTTTTTATATGAGTGAACAGTCAAGTTAATAGAAGATACTGAAGATGCAGAATAAGGAAGATTACATGTTAGGACACTGGCATTCACACAGTGAGGAACATTTGACTCAGATTTGATCAATCAAGACAGAAAGTCCAGCTCAGAATGGAATTTTCTCATCACCCAAATGTCAACAATGATCACTACTCTTCATAATTACAAGAATGCTTATGATGCAAGGATCAGAAAATCATACATGTAGATAGATTAAACCAGGAATTAGAGATCATGGAACATTAGCCTAGAAAATGCCATAAAAGTTCTGGGAAACATTTTAGGAGGAATTTACTATGAGGCATGATAAAAAGTAAATAGATTTGATATGTATATAAATCAGCTGAGTTCTGGATATTAATGGACACTTCTTGCTGTATTCACTGACCATTGTCAAGTCACTAAGAAAACTGTTGGTGAGCATACCAACCCAAAGCTTTCCTCAAAGCCCTGATGTATAGAGAATGAATATAGTTCCATGTCTAAAACCTAGAACATGCTCATCAAAAGCATTAATAGCCTGGAGCCAAGACCTTAAGGGAGCTTTTTCTCCAAGGGCCTGGATTATAGATAAGGAACATAGTCTCTTGTTTAAAACCAGGAACATAGCATTCTTTCCTCTTTCAAATAGCTCAAAGTTAACAACATGATATTTTTTTTTTACTAATTTTTATTATACTTAAAATTTTTTTTCTTTTTTTTTACACCATTCAGTTCAACATAATAACCACAGATTCCCGTTCTCCCACTCTCGCCCCCCTTCCCCTCCCCCCAGCCCACCCCCCATTCCCAACTCCTCCAGATCAAGGTCTCCCCCGAGGACCGGGATCGACCTGGTAGACTCAGTCCAGCCAGGTTCAGTCCCCCCCTCCCAGACCGAGCCAAGCATCCCTGCATAGGTCCCAGGATTCAAACAGCCAACTCATGCAACGAGCCCAGGACCCGGCACCAACACACAGCTGCCTCCCAAACAGATCAAGCCAAATGACTGTCTCACCCATTCAGGGGGCCTGATCCAGTTGGGGGCCCCTCAGCCTTTGGTTCATAGATCCTGTGCTTCCATTCATTTGGATATTCTTAATTATACATATACATTATATACATACATATAACCACAGTTACTATCCATTCATGTATGTAACAATCATTTGATGTCTAACAGCTAGTCACATTTGCCTTCTCACACTGATAAATGAACTTGATTCTAGATATGACTGAACATAGAACATATTATGGAGTATCTGCAAAACTGCTTCACTTTTTCGATAACATATAACCCTGTTATACGTCATTGTTCTGGGGAAAGAACTATATCTGGCATAGTCTCCAAGAATTAGGAATATTAATGTTCATAAAGAATTCAGCCTACTACACACAAAGGAGTTTCTTAAATTTCAAAAATTCATAAACTCTAATCCAATTAATTTTCAAACAATATTCACACATATTCTAAATAAATATTGTTCACGACAAGCTTCTCCTTTCTTATAGGACATCATTGTGCTCTTGACCCAATACAAATGGGTAGAGACATCCTCAGCACTTGGTTTGTCTTCCTACTATTGTGTTGTTGGTATGGATAGACATCTAATCCCTTTCCAGGCCTAAGTAGTCTCCACATCTCATCTCATCTGTCTCTGCTTGTCCACAGAATCAGTGATGTGCACTGATGCAGAGTTCATGCAAAGGTCTGAATGAGTGACTGAATTAATAAAAAGCTATCACTGTGTAAATGGGCAATTGCTGCAGTTTGATATCACAGCCTTTTTCTACTTGTGGCTAATGGTATTGATGAGGAGGCTGTGTCTCCAGAGGCAGTACTGCAAATGCCTTTGTGCATTTCTTTACCCACCTCATTTTAAATCCCAATGCTAATCCCTCCATGTTTATGTGTCCCTAGGAAATTTTCCTTAATGTATTGATACAAACTGGCCATGAACAATAAAGTATTCACTTATGGTCTATTACTGTAACATGTTTATTGTTTCCATTTACTTTCAAGTGAGGAAAATAGATGTTGGGCAAGCAAATAAAGGAAAAAATACATAGATGGCTAGGATGTCTGGTCTTCAGTGCATAACAATTACCTTTCTGGCATACACACTTCTGCAAAATCATGTATCTAGGGCCACAAACCCTTCAGCCCCAACCTTTATCTCTGGTGAGGTGTGTAAAATCCTGTACAAACTGAAATGAAGGTATTTGTCCTTTAATTGAAAACCCAGAGTAGATGGGAAACAAAAATACCTGGAATATTTATGACAGGCATGCCTTAATCTTGGCTCTGACAGTTTGCTATAGGACCAGCAAAGGAAATGGCCAAGAGATCAGCAGTAAAGAAAGAAATCATTTGCCCTAGGGCTTTGAGCAGTTAATAAAACTCCCATATATGACTACAACTCCTTGATTTAGGAAGCCCCCCAATACCCCCACACTTTAGCATGTTGTAATAGACATATAATCCAAAATAATGAAGACAGCAATCACATTTAATAATTCCAAAAGAGGATATTGAGAAGAGTAATGAGTTCACACACACACACACACACACACACACACACACACACACACACACCTCTTCTGAGATTTTCTAAGGAGGCAGGCATGTCTACATAGCTTGAGCTGTTAGATTAATAGTGAACTTTAGCTCGTCCTAGCAGTACTCAACTCACCAAGTAGAAAATGTGGAAGAAGGGGTATCTTTTTGAATCCTGATTTTGCTACTCGCTTGAACAACCAAGAGACTTGACATTCTAAATAACTAATCATGACTTATTGTATGCTTACTCTTCATGGCTGGTTCCCTTCTTTTTTTCTTTCCTAAGCACCTGTCAGACATATGAAAGTAAATAAGCTTGACATTTTTAAAAATGCCAAACCAAACTCCCTTAAGTTAAACAGGCCATGCTCATATGTAAAGAGAGAAAGAGATGGTGAGTAAACCCACTCAAGTTAAAAAAAAAAATGCATGCAGGATTTAATTGCAGGACTCTGATTAGTTTTAGACTAGTGCTATAAAACTAGAAAGGAGCAAAGATAAATATTTCAGCTAATTTCCCTATGTAGTATATATGAAAATATGGAGAGGATTCTCAAACGGAATATTATAAAATCATTTGCAAAGTACATTAAGTCAGGTTTTTTTTAATGTAATGAAGTGTCCTTTACAGGGAAAGACTTCACAGGAGCTGACATTTCTCCCATGAATAACACAGCTCTTGTGGCTTCATTAGACTGTTTGAAACAATTTGAACTTTAGACCTTTCCATCTACCAGCTGAGGACACAGTCACACACTAACTAATGCCTAATAGCACCTTGGGGCACAGAGGCACAGAGTCATTTTAACTTCCATGACCTTAACTCTGGCCAGGCAATAGCACTGAAATAAACCTGCTTTATAGATCCTGATTTGTTCTTTTTCCCAAACTCACCATCACATTGAATTATTATAGGAAGGAAAGAAAGAAAGAGAGAGAGAGAGAGGGGGGAGAGAGAGAGAGAGAGAGAGAGAGAGAGAGAGAGAGAGAGAGAGAGAGAGAGAAAGAAAGAAAGAAAGAAAGAAAGAAAGAAAGAAAGAAAGAAAGAAAGAGGGAGGGAGGGAAGGAAGGAAAGAAGGAAGAAAGAAAGAAAGAAGGAAAGAAAGAAGGAAAGAAAGAAAGAAAGAAAGAAAGAAAGAAAGAAAGAAAGAAAGAAAGAAAGAAAGAAAGAAAGAAAAAGAAAGAGAAAGAAGTCATTGAGATCATTGTATAGGAAAAGGTCATGAAAAAATATGAATGCCACTGTGAAACAATTCAATACATTACTTGCTCTCTCTCTTTTTAAAAACAATAACTTTATTGATTCTTTGAGAATTTTACTTCATAAACCCCAAAGTCTTTCCATATCTGTCTGCCTCTCCATCAAATAAATTTTCATCCTCATGGTATTGAGAAATTCAATGTGTTGTGCAGTAGTGCAGTATACCCTTTCGCCCAAACAGCTTTACTCAAAAATATTCATTGCAATGAGTACTTGGTCTGGTGCAAGGCCTCTGACTTCTGCTGCACCATTGTGGTGGTTTGAAAGGAAATGACCAACAATGGTACTATTAGAAGATATGACTTTTTTGGAGGAATTGTGTCACTGAAGGGATGGAATTTGAGGATTCCTATGCTTAAACTACACCCAGTGACATAGTTCACTTCCTGTTGCCTGTGGATCAACATGTAGAACTCTCAGCTCTTTCTCCAGGACCATATATGCTGCCATGTCCTGCCATGATGATAATAGATGAAATCTCTGAAACTGTAAGCCAGCCCAATTAAAAGTTTTCCTTTATAAGAGTTTCCATGGTCATGGTATCCCTTCACAGCAACAGAAATTCTAAGACAGAAGTGGGTACCATGGACTGTGATATATCTGGGATAGGCCTGACCATATTTTTGTTTAGAGGAATCTGGATTTTGGTATTAGGGCTATGAAAGCAATACTTTTTAAGTATTGCTTAATGGGCCATACTAGTATCAATATGGAAGATTTGAATTGTGTAGGCCTGGTTCAAGGAGGTTTCTGAGGGTAAGAATTTTAGTATGCTGCCTAGAGATCATTCTGGTGATATTTTGGTAAAGAATGTAAAGCTTTTTGCCCTTGCTCAGAAAAGCTGCCTGATGATAAAGTGAAGAGATTGAGATTAATTCTATTGGCAAAGGAAGTTTCAAAACAGCCTAGTATAGACTCTGTCTTCTGGTTATTAGTATTAACTCTAATGAAGATATATATTGAAATGGAAAAAGCTCAGAAAGGAAAAATTTTAAATGTACAATTTGAGTAAAAAAGGAGCACCAAGAAGTGATATGGAGCTTATTATTATATTCAAGGAGATCAACAGATTAAGAGATGTAATAAATGGAATGGTGACCTCTGAGCAAGATCCCACCCAGCTAAATTTCCAACTTGTGAAGAGAAAATAAGAAAAACTTACAGCAAGGTGTCATGATTTACACTTTTAATACCAGCATTCCAGAAGCAGAGGATGGAGGATCTCTGAATTTGAGGTAAGCCTGGTCTATAGATTCAGTTTCAGGATAGCCAAGCTTAGGCAGTAAAGGAGACCATCAAAAGCAAAAGGCTGGTGAAGATATAATTAAATAAGGGGGCCATGTTCCAGTCCCAACAAGAAGCATAACTTGGCAACTTAGGGCACATGGTTCTGCCTTTAGAGTCAAATATAGAAGAAAGAGGCTATAGAAACTCCTTCCATGATGAAGGAAAGCAGCTGAGGCCAGACAGGTGTCAGAGGTGTCGCTGCATGGAAGCCCAGAGAGGCGATTGCATGAAGCTCTAAAGTTGAAGCCTGGATTGCCTTGAAGATCCCAACATTGGAGATGCCAGAGACCTGTGAAGAAAAGCTAATAACAGGGAGTGGAACCAGCCCCAAATAAAGAAGTGTATTGAAGTCAACCAACCTGAAAGGAGTTGGAGATTTGAAGTGTTTTGACATATGGAGGTATAGAGTTTGGAGTTTGCCTAGCTAGATTTTGGTCTTGTTTTGGTCAAGTATTTCCTCACTATGCTATCTCTCCTATGTTTTGAAATGGTAATGTAAAGCCTTCCTATATGTTGGAAGTATATGATCTGTTTTTTTTGTTGTTGTTGTTGTTGTTTTATTTTACAGGTGATTACAGTTAAGAGATTACATGACTCTCAGAAAGGACTTTTAAATAATTTTGGGACTGTTATAGACTATGGGTACTTTTGAAGTTAGACTGAATGTATTTTTGTATTATGATAAGACTACAAGCCCTTAGGGGCCAGAGAGTGGGATGTGGTGGTTTGAATGAAAATGACCCCCAAAGTGAGTGGCAATATTAGGAGGTGTGTCCTCGTTAAAGGAAGTATGTCACGGTGGATGTGGGTTTTGAGGTCTCATATATGCTCAAGATACTGTCCAGTGTCACAGACAATTTTCTGTTGCCTGTCTATCAAAATGTAGAACTCTTAGCTCCAGCAACATGTATGCCTTCATGTTACAATGTTCCACCATGATGATAATGGGCTATACCTCTGAAAATGTAAGCCACCCCAATTAAATATTTTTTCTTTATAAGAGTTGCTGTGATCATTTAGTCTCTTAAGAGCAATAGAAATCCCAACTGAGACAAGTAGTAAAAATGGCAATTCTATCGAAATCATCTAAAGAGTCAATAAACTATCCATTAATAATTCAACACTACTCTCCACAGACCCTGAAAGGACAATTTCAGCTTTGTATAGGACACAAAAGCCATGGATAGCTAAAACAATCATAAACAATAAAAGAACTGATGAAGTATTTACCATCCCTGATTTCAAGTTGTGCTACAAAACTATAGTAATAAATACAACATGCTATTGTCACAAAAACACACATAATGTTCAATGGAATGGAAGTGAAGACCCAGACATAAATCTGTGCACCCATGGAAACCTGTTAGTTTTTTTATTAAGGGGCCAGAAATACATACTAGAAAAAGTACAGCATCTTCAATGAATGCTTCTAGTCAAACTGAATGTCTGAGTGTAGAAGAAACCAAATTAATCCATACTTATCATCCTTCACAAAAATTAATTCCAAATGCATCAAAGACCTCAACACAAATCCAGATACACTGAAAATGACTGAAAAGAAAGTGGGGAATAGCCTTGAACTCATTGACTTAGGAGAAGGCTTTCTGAACTATTAGCATAGGCAATAAGAACTTCAATCAATAAGTGGGATTTCATGAAACTGAGAAGTTTCTGCACACCAAAGGACACTGACATCCAAATTAACAACCTACAGAATGGAAAAAGGCTTTTACCAACTATACATTTAATAGAAAGCTAGTATCCAAAATATAGAAATAATGCAAGAAACTAGATAACAAGAAAACAAATAACCCAATTAAAAATGAGACACAGATCTAGAGAATTCTTAGTAGAGGAAACTCAAGGACTGAGAAACATTAGAGAAATGTTCAACATCCTTAGCCATCAGGGAAATGCAAATCAAAACTACTTTGAGATTTCATCTTATACATGTCAGTATGCCTAAGGTCAGAAAAGCAAGTAATAACTCATGATAGGGGAGAGATGGAGTAGGAAGAACACTCATACATTCCTGGTGGCAGTGTAAACTTGTATAGACACTATGGATATTAGTGTGATAGTTTTTCAGAAGGACAGGAATCAATCAACCTCAAGATCCAGATGTATTACTTTTGGTCACTTACTCAAAGGATACTCCATCCTACCGCCAAGACACTTGCTCAACCATGTTCATTTCTCCTCTATTTATAATACCCAGAAATTGGAAACAATATAGATGTTTCTCAAAAGAATGATGGGTAAAGAAATGTAGTACATTTACACAATGGAGTATTACTCAGTCATTAAAAAAATGACAACAAGAGTTTTGCAGACAAATAGATGGAAGTAGGAAAAAATCATCCAGGGTGATATATCCAGAATCAGAAAAACAAAAATGGTATGTATTTCTTCATATGTAGGTATTAGCTATGAATTCAGTGTTAAACCAGTCTCCAATTCACAGAACCACTGAGAGTATGTATAGAGTAAGGACTAGAGGGAACATAGAGATTTCATCAGAAATGGAAACAGATATAGATGGGGCAGGGATGCTGGAGAGGGAAAATAAATTAGAAGGTAGAGGAGATAAATGGGTTTTGGAGGGAATATAGGGAGAAACCACTAAACGGCTAGTATAGAAACCGAATACAATAGAAACTTTGTAAAATATATAACCATATGTACGTATTATAAATAAAGTCAGAAAATAATGGGGGAGACAGAGTCCCAACTCTTATCACCATTTGAAGCTTACAGTACTGAGACTAAGTTACAACTAATTGACTTGTTGGCTTAAAGGTTCCCCCCCCTCCCCGCCCCTGGGGATTACCCAAATAACCCTGACTGTTGGCAAGACCATGGGTTGCTCTCTACAAACTGGCAGCAAGGCCCTATTGCTGAAGTAACACCTACATAACTCATTAAATATGGAGAAGTGGAGCTGGTACCTACCTAGAGACCTCACCCCCACTCTCCAGCATCTTTGGTACAGGAATGTACTCTGCATTCTCTCAAAAAAGAAATGTAAATACCCAGCCCATCATAAACCCTTTACCTACAATGGTGTACTACCTGAAAGTTCTGCTAAGGCAATGGTGGTACTGTGCAAGTAACCAACCAATAACTGACTTAACTTAAGACCTACTTCATGAGATGGAACCTATATCTGACATGGCTTGGGAGACCAAGAACCTGAGACTAGAGAGCCCAGGAACCTAAGGTAAAAATAAATAATGCAGCCCTAAAAGAGGAAAATGGGAGAGAAAAAGAAAGAAATGTAGTGATAAAATAACTTCAAATGATATTCTGCTATACTCATAGATTAGTTCCTTGTTTAGCCACATAAGAGAAACTTCCTCCAGAAACAGATACCAATATAGAGACCCACAGCAAGATATCACACAGAGAGTGAGAGACCTTGGAACACTCAGACCTAAAGGGGTTATCACCATCAAATCTCTCCCTTCAGAGCTCAGGGAACCCTGCAGAGTATAAGAGCTAGAATCAAGGGAGGACATGAAGAAAACATGACCCTCCAAATCAACATGAGCAAAACTCATATGAACTCACAGAGACTGAAGTAGTCTGGACAGGTCCTACAGAGCTCTGCACCAGGTGCTTGGTGCTTATATTATGGCTTCCAGTTATGTGTTTGTTTATGGGGTTCCTGAGTATGTAGATGAGTAAGCCTCTAATTCCTGTGCCTTTCCTTGAGCTCTTTTCCTTCTCTTAGTTTGTCTTATCCAACTTTGATGGATATCTTATTATATTTTATTTTGTTACATTTTGAATATATGAAAGAATGAATGAATGAAGACCTAGACACTAGAGTAAAGGTTAACAACTAAATTGCCACTTATACCTGCTGAAAGAAGAAAAATTTGTTGTATGATATTTTGTTTATGTTCTGATAAATAAAGCTTGCCTGGAAAGAGAGGGTAGAACTAGCCACTAGTTAACCATAGAGGACAGGCAGTAGTGGCACATACTTTTAATCCCAGCACATGAGAGGAGAAAAATGAAAGATCAGAGAAAAAATGATCAGCCACAGTCAGTTCATACCTCTCTAAATCCTCAGACCAAAAGGGGGATAATCCTATTTCTATGAATCCCCAGAGAGAATGGGCCCAAGATCTTATCTCTACTTTCCTTATATTACTGACTCTACCTCCTTAGTGCTGGGATTAAAGACTTGAGCCACTCATGTGCTGGGATAAAAGGTGTATACCACCATCATCTAGCCCTATCTTTCTTTTAGACTGAATCAATCTTGTGTAGCCCTGGGTGGCCTTGAACTCCTGATCTTCCTGCTTCCTCCTCCCAAGTGCTGGGATTAATTGTGTGTGCAGCTACTGCCTGGCCTCTATGGTTAACTAGTGTCTAGCTCAGCCCTCTGATCTCCAGACAAGCTTTATTTGTCAGAACACAAACAAAATATCATACAACAAAAATCAGTTTTCTCCAATACAGTGACACTGGGTATAGCTGTTATGCGATATTTTTATTTGTGTTCTGACAAATAAAGCTTGTCTGGAGATCAGAGGGCTGAGCTAGCCACTAGTTAACCATAGAAGTCTGGAGGTCTGTACAGAAAGGAGACAAGAAATGAGAAATGATAAGGCTGAGCAGAGACAAGAAGTGATATGGTAAGGGTGGAAACAGGATCTCGACACTTTTGGTCTGAGGATTCACAGAGGTAAGAAGCCTTTAGTGGCTACTCCTCATCCCAATATTTGACTTCTGGATTTTATTGATAAGACTCCTTGTGGTAAAAGTTAGCCACTGGGCAAAAAATGTCCTTGCCTCAACTGCTGACAGATAGTATGCTGTCCAATTTGGACAAGCAGGACAGAAATCAAAGTGACTGCAGAACATTGCCAAGACAAGGTAGGACAGTCCTTCAAAAATTCTGCTTCACAGAAAAGTCATTCAGATATTCTAGGCCTGCAGGCCAAAGATGGATGCCTTAGTGTTGCAGAGTAACCTTGGGTGACTATCCAGGCAGTCAGCTGTTTCTGTCATTTCTTATTTTTGGAAGTTGTTTGCTTGGCACTTCCTGTTTACTCAGGTGATAGCATATCTCAATCAGGTCTCTGATGAAGCTGAAGACTAGATAATTATAATTATAGTTGTCCTTGTTACTAGACTCAGAAAAAAAGATCACTAAAACTGTGTAAAGTGTACAAGGTTAAGAAGCATGAAAGAGTTTTGGGCTGGTAATGCAAGTTAGGATAAAAAGTGAATTAGGTATAACTCTTTGGACTCCCCAAGATAGGATAGATAATTGAGTATTTTCTCTAAAATTTTCAAATGCTCCAGACTAGACATTGCTAATGTAATTATTGTCTGTACATATTTGTATATAATATGTATATATATATGTATATAATATTTATATATATATAAATTCATCTGTTAGTTAAAAAACCTTCACTTTTTGTTTAGACAAAAAGGGGAAATGTTGTGTGATATTTTGTTTGTGTTCTGACAAGTGAAGCTTACCTGGAGATCAGAGGGTAAGCTAGCCATTAGTTAACCATAGAGGCCTGAAGGTCTGTCCAGAAAGGAGACAGGAAGTAATAAGCCTGGGTGGAAATAGGAAGTTATAAGGTGGGGTGGAGACAAGATCTCAACACTTTTGGTCTGAGGATTCAAAGAGGAAAGAAGTCTCTAGTAGCTGCTCCTCTGTTTCTCTGATCTTTCAGCTTTTACCCCGATATCTGACTTCTGGTTTTTATTGATAAGATTCATTAGGATCATGCTTAATATATTAACCAATCCAGGACAAGATTCATGTTCAGGATGAGCTGAACTCTACAATGTGTGTGTGTGTGTGTGTGTGTGTGTGTGTGTGTGTGTGTGTGTGTGTGTTTCTGTGTGTCTAGTATTTGATTATAGTTTGATGGGGTTTTTGTTTTGTTTTGTTTTATTTGAATGGTTTTTATTTTGTATTCTTGGTTTTGTTGTTGTATTGGTTTTTACTTGAATATTGAGAAAGACCTGAGTTTGGGTGAGTAGGAAAAAGAGGATCTGGAAGGACTTGGAGGAAGGGAAGAACATGATCAAAATGTATTTTTATTTAAAATTGTTTTAAATAATAAAAACCTTAATAAAAAGAAAGATAACTTGTGCTATTTGTCATAGTTATTTTAAGGCAACAGAGAAAAGGTTAAGATAAGAAAAAAATGACATTTCTTTTAACAATTGAATTTATAAAATTCTAACATTTGCTTCCAAATATATTAGTAATTTTATTTTTATAATTTCACATTTATAGGTCTGGTAGACAAATACAAAAGATGTCGTTAATACTGACATAACAATAAAAAATTACTTATTAACATTCATTCCTGGCACATTGGTTCTTAAATTGTATTAAAATTATTAAACTTTTTGAAACAAATTATATTAAATTGCCCTTCCATGGTAAGTAACTAAGAAGTGCCTTTTATCTACATTTTTATGGGAGGAAGCTGTGAAATGTGCATTGATTTTTGAGAATGAACAAAGGTGTTGAGCCCCCCTCTATAAGCCTGTGAATAAAGTATTGTCTCCAGTTTGTAAGTAGAAAATGATATGTCATCACTTGTTAGGTTGCCAAGAGAGTGTGAGAAGGATGGTGGCCACTTATGGAAAACCATGTGTGGAACCACAGTTTGTTGGTCAGTTTGGGGTGGGGAGACACTTCAGCATGGGAGCCCACAGAATGGCATATTTGAACATGTCTATACCATTTTTCTTTCTTCTAATCTTATCTCTGAATTTCTTTGAGCCTCTATTTCTATGAATAAAAAATGATGGACTTAACAAGATTCATATCTGCTAATACTAACAATTCTGGTAGACTTTGAAGAAATAAAATCTTGCCTGGAATTTGCTCATAAACAAAGCACACAAAGGCCAATGACATCGGTGAAAGCTGTAGATCCTTTGAACTCATACACTCTGCATTTACCTACCTTCTAGGATGTGAGTATTCCAAAGGAAACTTGAAGGAGATGCTGCATCCAGCCTGGGTCTAAAAGTGGGACTTTAGGAAATGGTTTCAATATTAACATAGAACAAATCCTCATGAAACATCAAATAATAGAGTTCATCTTCTGTAACATGGTCTTGTTATTGTAATGGTCTTTAATAAAAAATTCTAGGCCAGATATTGGGATAAATGATGAAAGACAGAGAGACAAAGGAACAAGCCACTGCCACATCTCACATCACCAATTCCACAAATTCTCTGACTGAAATCCTCTGAGTCCTCACCTGAAAGGCTCCAGTCAAAAAAGCCTTTAGCCGAATAGTATACTTCTGCTAAAAAGCCATTAGTTCCTGTCTCCTCATACCTTATATCTCTTTCTCTGCTCAGCCATCACTTCCTGGGATTAAAGGCATGTGTGCTTCCCAGTACTGGGATTAAAAGTTTATGCCACCACTGCTTGGCTCTGTTTTCTCTCCTAGACTAAGTTAATCTCATGTAGTCCAGGATGGCTTTGAACTCACAGAGGTCCAGACAGATCTCTGCCCCCTGAGTACTGGGATTAAAGGTATGTTTAATCTAGTGGCTTGTTCTGTTCTCTGATCTTCAGGAAAATTTTATTAGAGTACACAATATATCACTATATTTCCCCCTTTGTTCTAAAATAATAAAAGATAATAACTAACATAGGAAAAACTATATACAATAAGTGTATACAATATATATAGCCAAGAATTACATTAACAGTGTCCAGCCCATAAACAATGGACAATTTGAGAGAAAATACTCCACTATCTATCCTGTTTTGGTGAGTCCAAAATGTTTTAACAAATTCGCTTTCTATCCTAACTTGTATTACCAACTGAATACTATCTTTTCATGTCTTTCAAACTTATACACTTTACACCTATTTAGTGAGTTTTTTTTCCTGAATTTGTTAACAAGAAAAACTATAGCTATCTAGTTTTCAACTCCCTCAGAAACCCAAGGAGGAAATAATATTACCAAAGTAAGCAGCAAGTGCAAGCAAGCAACTTCCAAAACGTGAGAAATGACAGAAACAGCTGGCTGCCTGAACTGTCACCCAAGGTTCCTCCGCAATTTTGGGTATCCATCTTCAGCGTATCTGACAAACTCTTCTGTGAAGCAGAATAGTCTGAAGGACCTTCCTACCTTGTCTTGGCAAGGTACAGTAGCCCTTTCTTTTATGTCCTACTTGTCCATTTTGAACAGCATACTGTCAGTAGCTGAGGCATGGGAATTTTTTTTGCCCATTGGCTAACTTTTGCCACAAAGAAAGTAAACTCCATAAGAACTTCCTTCAATGCCCATCATCTTCTCTGAAGTAGATTGGTGCTTCCAGGAGTATACATGTCTCATTGTCATAAACACACACACACACACACACACACACACACACACACACACACACATATGTTATTAAAATTCTTAAATACTATACCATATTCTGCAGATCTCTGAATGGTTTGAAGATGACTTGTCTATCTAAAATATATCTCTGTTTGGCTTTGAAAACATACCTAACCTGACTACAAGTTTGATTTTAATAGGTGACTACTAACTTGCATTTCTTTATATCCTAACTAGTTGGTAATAATAACTTTCAAGGACTAGAAATTTGCATTAAATTGTTAAATTAATGTATAGGTACAATTACTTGAATTCTGTGGGATGTTCTGTATGTCCTGTGGGAGCCCTTCTTGGGTTCTTTGTGGCATTACCCAGCAGGTCCGCATAGAGGATGATTAGGACCATGGGCCTGAGTGCAGGTGTCTGAGATGGTCTGCACTTGGCTGTGCTGGGGGATGGTCTGTATGTGAAGTTGTTCTGATTGATCAATAAATAAAACCTGATCGGCTGTGGCTAGGCAGGAAGGATAGGCGGGACTAACAGAGAGGAGAAACAAAAGGACAGGAAGGCAGAAGGACTGACTGCAGCAGCCGCCATGACCAGCAGCATGTGAAGATGCCGGTAAGCCACCAGCCACGTGGCAAGGTGTAGATTTATGGAAATGGACTAATTTAAGCTATAAGCACAGTTAGCAAGAAGCCTGCCACGGCCATACAGTTTGTAAGCAATATAAGTCTCTATGTTTACTTGGTTGGGTCTGAGCGGCTGTGGGACTGGCAGGTGACAAAGATTTGTCCTGACTGTGGGCAAGGCGGAAAACTCTAGCAACACTTGAACAAGATTAGAAATATATGTACAGTATTTTGTAACAAATTAATCTCAAATTTTATCAATATACATAATTTGTATACAATATACAAAAATCCAATCCAATGTAAAATATTTAAAACTAATAGTTCCTTTTCAAATGTAAATTCAATAATCTACCTTTTTACCTTATCATATCCATATTCTCCCTTTTATCTTTTCAGAATGGATTCAATAATCTACCCTTTTAACCAATCATTTCTATATCCTTTTTTTCTGATTCAATAATCTACCTCTTATCTATATCCTCTTTTTTTCTTTTTTTCAAACAAGAACCATGAATCTAATCTCCTTTGTTTAGCTTTTTCCTCTTGGAAATGTGGATGTTGTGTTCTTAAAATTACTTCTTGCTCTCTGGTGGGAAAGGCATCTTTAGGAGAATCCTGAAAAGAAAATTTGGGGTTAATTTTCAAGTCCAGGGAGAGGCAACTATATCATTTGTTGTCTATTCTCTGCAAAATGGGAAAATGCAGGGCTTGTCTTAAGTTCTGGCTGTAGTAATTTGTGAGGTTGGATTATCTCAGCTAGCCACCTTGAAATTGTTCTGTTCTTGAAAAGCCAATCTTTGGGTGGTGTTTGTCATCTTAATTATCCTAATGGAATTGTCATTGTGGGGTCCCATCATCTTTTTGGAGACTTCAAATTCATTGTTAGGTGTGGTTATAGTTCATTGCAGAAAATCTTTTTTGTGTGACTTTTTTTGGATGATTTTGCCCCTTTTCTTCAGATATCTCATTTGTCCAGTTGTCTTCAGATTTCTTAGCTGGATGCCTCATTTTTCTGAAAGTCAGAAACAAAACCCTTCCCCAACCCTAACTGTGGGAGATTCCAAATCTAATCTCATTTTGATTTATGGTTTCTCTGTAATTTTTTTTCTAATGTTGTTCTATCATCCAAAGCAGTATGTTTTTTTGTTTGTTCATTTGTTTGTTTGTTTAATAATAGGCATTAGTTTCTTTTATTGCTCTGGGAAGGAATTTCTTCCATTATGACAGGAAAGGACTGAATGGAATTTTATGTGGGGGCCTGATAAAGGCCTCTCAGGGTATTTCCCAATAGCAAAGGATTACCATGACTGTCCCTTGTTGATCTACATTTGTTAATCCAATGTTTGCCTTTTCCACACCTTCTGCATAATCCAGAAGGGAGAGACATTCTATTGGGATTATTCCTAGCAAAAACATTGTTTCTAGGAAGGCCCTATTTACAGTTCTTTTTTAGGTGACCTTATTTAGTGCAATTGAAACATTTTATGTTTCAATTCTTCTTCAAGCCTCTGTAAATCACCTCTCCTTTCCAAGCATCATCATGATCATGAGATTCAATATTAATTGTATCTTGGATCCATTCTTCCATGGTGCTGATCTTGCCTTTAATGGCCCAATTATCCTTTTGCATTGTGCATTAACATTTTGAAAAGCCAGAGATTCAATTATTATATCTAGCTGCTAAATTTGTTATCATTCTATGTACTGCTATAGTCAATCTTTTTAAGAAATAAGTGAAGGTTTCTTTTGGGCCCTGTATTTTTGTAAATGATTCAGTTTTCTTTCCTACTTATTCAATTCTGTCCCAAGAATTCAAGACTTCCGGGAAACATAAGGCCAGTGTGTGATCATCATATAAAGATTGTCTTTGTATATCAGCATAATCACCTTCTCCAATAAATTGATCTTGGCAAATTTCAATATCTTTAATTGTTAAATGGTCTTAGACTCATCTTTCCCCCAGATCTTCCATTGTAATTGGGGACCAGCCTCTAAGACTGCTATAACCAAATGTCTCTAGTCTTGAGGGATAATTCTACTACAAGCTGACCACAAGTTTAACCTCTGCTTCAAGAAAGATGAGTGGATGCCGTTCAAGACTATTGCTTCTTTGATTCTCCTCACATCTAACATTTGCACAGAAGTCCAGTCAGCTATTACATAGCCTTGAGGCTCTCTATCACTGGGTAGTTTCCATAAGGTTATTTGATAGATTAAGGTAGGTTGTTTCTCTGTAACCTTATAATACAATGTTGAGATTGGTTCTCCTATAAATTCTTCTGTCTCGGTCTGAATATATTTATGAACTGTTTTAAAAAGTTTTCTAAAAGTTGGCACTTATATTAACCAACTTCTTCAATGATAAAACAAAAATGATCAAACAAGTAATATTTATAATTGACATTACATCTACCTCATCAGCATTAATTATACTTTCATTTAGCTGTTCCATTTTCAGACTGTTTAATGTATACAGAGATCAAATGCCTTCCATTGTAAAAGTGTTTCCCATTTTTCAATATGAGAAAGAACTTTCTTTTAACTAGTTTCTCCCTTTAAGAAATCCCAATTGACTCACCAAATCTGCTGACAGTGATGATTCAGATGATGGTGTGGCAGCAGCCCCAGGAGGGGGCCCAGAGAAAGCTATAACCCACCAGGAGAGGAAAGAAGAAAAAGATTGAGCCATGTGCACAGAGGAAGTGTGCTAAAGTGGCTAACTCCTGCAGTTTTTTTTTTGAGCCCCAAAACCTATGGGAGTTTTCTGCAGAGAGGCTACAACAAAAACTGAGCCAGCAGATTAGGGAGACTGTCACAGGTGGTGTGCAGATTCTGACCATGTGTAGCTCTGGCCTGAGCCACAGGGAAGCAGCTTTTTTGTGAATTTGTGCCCTATGTTGGGTGTCAGATGTAACATGAATTTTAAATAGGTCTTTTAATAAAAAAAATCTTGGTGCAGACAAATATTGGGGTAAATGCTGAAAGATCACAGAGACAAAGGAACAAGCCACTGCCATGTCTCACCTCACCAATTCCATTAATCCTCTGACTAAAATCCTCTGAGTCCTCACCAAAGAAGGCTCTAGCCAAAAAAGCCTCTAGCCAAAAGGGACACTTCTGCCGAAAAGCCTTTAGTTTCTATTTCCTCATGCCTTAATCTCCTTATAATTTACATGCAAATTTTACCTCAAGACTGAAATCTAAAGCAAAGGGTAGGGAAATGCAACCATTTAACACAAATGATGATATTGTAAAACGACACTTATATCCATTCTTTGGCTAATAGACTATTGGCAAGGCCAGCCCTACTAAGGACTGGATGGGTGATGGAAACAGTTGGCACCCTCCTAGACTTTTAGGTCTTCAGGGGCTACAATCAACCAGAGGTCATCAGTTCTTCTCATGCCATGCAATCAAGTGTCATTGAACCAAGTATTGTCAGAGATTTCAAGGCTTGGGCACAGGAAAGAGGAAAGGCAGTAGCTCTGTATCATCCCTTATGGCTGTACTCAACCAAGCACCACCTGTGGCCCAACTGAGAGTCCTAGCAGTGGTGACTGGGCACCATTGTGGTAAAAGAATATAGGATGGAGAAGGTGAAGGAAGAGAGGGAGAGGAAGAATGGTTTGTGGGCTGGAGATAGAGGCAGATCCAGAGAGGTGAGAGTGGTGAACAATAGGCTGAAATGAATGGCCAGCTGGCCACTTGAGTCAAGAAAGATGTCTAGGTGTAGTTGGAAGTTTTGCTGTGTCATGCCCAGTCATGCAGCCACTCGGACCCAAGTAAACACACACAGGCTAATATTATTTTTATATTATGGACATGGTAGACTCCTTGTTATCTAGTTGCTATATCTTAAACTAACTCATTTCTATAAACCTATACTTTGCCACATGACTTGTGGCTTACCAGTATCTTTACATCTTGCTTCTCATGGCAGTGGCTGGCAATGTCTTCTCTGTTCTGTCTTTCTAGTTAGAATGTCCCACCTAAACTTATTCTGCCTTACCATTGGCCAAACAGCTTTATTTATCAACCAATCAAAGCAACACATATTCACAGCATACAGAAAGACATGCCCATCATCTAGTCCTGGACTATGACCCAGGGCCATGTCTTGTTCTTGGGTTCTGGAGCAGCTGAGGGTGGCCATGTTGAGGTCTATGGCTCCTGTCATCACTGGGAGATATGCAAGGGCCTATGGTCTGGGCAGCCAGCCATTTGTGGCTATGTTGATGGCCAAGTCCACACTGCCATGGTGTCCATGTCAACCTGGATGGCTTACATAGCCATCCAGACCTGAGCTGGATGAGAAGAAGTGTGTCTGGGTCTGTGGTTCTGCTGCAGCCTAGATCTATATTGATGTCCCTAACCCTTGTTGCTGCCAGAGCTCACATGGATACCTGGGGTCTGGGCTGCAATTTTTGATCATGTTGGTGTCCAAGGGCTATAATGCTGCCAGTGCCAGTCCATTTGGGTGGCCAGAGCTGTCAAATGGAGTCATGGTATCATTTGGACCAGAGCTGGTGATAAGAGCTATGTCTGGATTCTTGGTCTTGTCACATCCAGGGTCTGTATTGATGTCTGTGGCTCCTGGGAATATTGAAACCATGTCAATGCCAGGGATCTAATGCCTGGTATTATGCTGGTATCCTAGGGCCATGGTGCTGTGGGGACTGTGCTGGTCCAGATGGCCTGTGTTTCCACTTGGGAACATTTTAACATTTAGGCACAGGCTCCTGCCTAAGACCATGTCTGAGTCTATGGTCCTATCACAGCCAGAGTCTGTATTTTGTCCATGGCCCAAGTTGCCACCAAAGGCCACATAGATGTCCAGGGTCTGGAACAAAACCTATGACCATGAGGATAGTCAAGGGCCATGCTATCACCAAGCACATCTGGATGTGAGGGGCCTGTGTTGTCACCAGAGGCTATGGTGTCATTCAGGCCAAGGCTGCTGCAGAGGGCTGTGTCTGGGTCCATGGTCCTATAGCAGCCAGGGTATGAGTTGATGTCTGGGGCTTCTGTTGTCACTGAGGACCATGTGGATATCCAGGGTCTGGTACGCTACCTTGGACCATGTTGATGTCTGAGGACTATGCTACAGCTGGAGCCAATGCTGATCTGGGTGACTGATGCTGACACCTGGAGCAATGGAGATGTCTAGGCACAGACCACAACCTAGGGCCATGTCTTTGTCTGTGGCCCTATGGAGGTGGGGTCTGGGTTGGTGTCCATGAATCCAGTTGCCACCAAGGGCTTTTTAGATGCCCTGGGTTGGACCAGCTACCTGGGACCATATTGATGCACAGGGTCCAGGCTGTTATTGAGGCCTTATTGATCTGAGGAGGCTGTGGTGGCACTGAGGCCATGATGGTGTCTGGGCTTAAATTGCTAACCAAGGACTATGGTCCATGGTCCTGTTGCAGTTGGGGTCTGTGGTGATGTCCATGGCCTTGTTAGCATGGGAGTCTTGGAACCATGCTTTGCTAAACCAGCTTCACCCTAATTTGGCCCTGTGAAGGCTGGCCCTGCCCTCCCTGGATACTGCAGTAGGCAAGCTAGCCCTGTGCCTCAGGGGAGAGTTCACCCCCTCCCCACACTTGGGAAAGATGGCCTCACCCTTAACCATAGGTGTGTACCTCACTGGGAAAGCACACTAGGGCTGTCCTTATGGTCAAGGACACAAGTGAGTTGACCCTGAGAGCATGAGAGCAGGAGAGCTAACCCCACCACCGTCAACTGCCATGTGAGGAAATTAAGATATATTATTGTATCTACTTGTAAACTAATTTAGCAAACTATTAGCCTTAGATAATTTGCAGTGGTATGGATACTTGTATATTGATACAAACATAAGCTATTTTTCTATTTCTGTCTAAGGTAATTTGTTTATTGATACAAATTCAAAACTATGTTTATCATATTATACATATGCTCTTACTTCTATTTAAAATATTTTGTATATTGATACATATGTAAGATTACACTTGATACATTATTGTTGTTGTTATTATTATATATATATTATATTATTATATATATTACATTATTATTTTACATTATTGTGTATTATTATTGATATATTGTACACATTAAGGATATTGTTGTCATATTGCACTATACATTTTGAACTCTGATTAAGATATTTTGTATATTGTCACAAATTCAAGGTCATTGCCCTTTTACTGTACATCTGTTTGCAGATTGTTTATTCTTGTGATAAGAAGCTTTAGTCTTTAAGTTATTTAGGTGGGTAAGAATTACAGGTTTATAGTCACCCATGCTTGTTATATTTATATTCATGTTAGTTAGGTTTTCTATATATACAAAATAGATGTCAGATGGATAGGTAATCTTCAAAAACTTCATAGACCTAGAGAACATGGCATTTAAATGTTTTAATATCCTAGAATTCTGTTGATGTGAGACATGATTGCTCCTGGCAGCACTGATCTACTCCCAAAGGGATGTTGGCCATTGAAGACACTTCATATGGAGTTTGTCTTCTTCTTGGCAAAAATGGCCTTTTGAGCAAAGAACTGCCCTTACCTCAGCCATAGACAGTAAACATGCTGTCCTTTCTGGATGAGCAAGACACAAGAAAAAGTGACTGCTGAACCTTGCCAACACAGAGTAAGATGGTCTTTCCAATTTGCTTCTTCTGAAATTGGTCTGTCAGATATTCTAGGCCTATAGCCATAAGTGGATAAACCAGCATTGCAGAGAAACATTGGGTGACTGTCCAGGCAACTAGCAGTCTCTGTCATTTTTTACATTTCTCAGAAGCTTCTTGTTCTTACTTCCTGTTTACTCAGGTAATATTATTTCCTTCTCAGGTCTTTGATGGGGTTGAAAACTAGATAGTTACAGCAATTCTCTCATGTCTTAGCTAAGAGTGTACTAGGCACCAGGTTCAGATTCTTCAGGATAGGATAGCTTTTGGTGTAATCTCTGTAATTTGCCATTTACCTATGTTCTGGAATTTTAGTATGCTTCTTACTCGATGTTGTTCTTGTTGGTTGTAGTTTCATTTTTGTTTATGTTATTACTCTTTATTTCTCCCAGACAATACTTGATACTTGTTCTTATTGTATATAGTTTGTATCTGGAGTTTTCTCCAGTCCTGCCCAGCACAATGGACCCCACAACCACTTATAAAATAATCACTCAGAAACTTATATTAATTAAACTGCTGGGCTATTAGCTCAGGCCTATCACTGACTAGCTCTTACACTTAACTCAGCCCATTTCTGCTAATCTATATGTTGCCATGTGTTCTGTAGCTTTACCTGTTGCCTTTTCATGTTGCTCCCTGGATGGCAGGCTGGCATCTCCTCCCAGATTCTATCATCCAGCCTCTCTTCTCTGTTTGTCCTGCCTATCCTATACTCCCTGCCTGACTACTGGCCAATCAGTGTTTTATTTATCAATCGATCATAGTAATATATATTCAAAGCATACAGGACATTCCATAGCACTTTCCCTTTTCTGTTTTTTTAAAGGAAGATTTTAACTTTAACATAGTAAAATTACATATAACAAAACAGTTATCAAGCAAGAATTACAGTTACAACATCTAGTCTATTTGTATTTGACAAAATTAAAGAAAATATTCTCTCTATTCTATATTTGTGAATCTAAGATTTCATATCTAACTTATCTTTTATCATAACTAAGGAAAATTATAACTATCTAGTCTTCATAGTCTTCAACTACATTAAAGACCTCAGAAGGATATAATATAACCTGAGAAATGGGAGAAGGATGCAAGCAACTTTTGAGATTCTTGTGAGAGTAGACAGAGATTACTGGCAGCCTGGACAGTCATTCAAAGTTTCTCTGTAAATTTGGAGCATCTGTCTTCAGCCCACAGGCTTGGAGTCTCTCAGTCACTTCTCTCTGTGTCCTGTTAGAATGTTTGGCAGTTTCTTCTGTGAAGCAGGAACATGAAGGACCATTTTGCCAAGCAAAGTTCAGTGGTTAACCAAAATTCATGGGTCCTGCATGTCCAGTCGATCAAGCAGGCAAGACCTGTTTCTTACCCAAATGGCTATTTTTGCCAAGGTGAAGATAAACTCCATATAGAGTGTCTTCAATGACCATTCTCCTCTCTGAAGTAAATCCAGTGCTGTCAGGAGCAGACATGTCTCACTGTCCAGAAAGTCTAAATTTTTAAAACATTTTACATGCCATATTCTGTAGGTCTTTGAAGTTTTTTTAAGATTACTTACCTATCTGAAATATATCTATGTATACCTAGAAGACTTAACTAACATGGCCACAGGTATGATCATCATAGATGACTAATTATTAATCTATTTCTTAATTATCCATTACAATATTAAATGAGCTATACAAACAAAATACCTTAAACAAAAGTAGAAATATACACACAGTATAACAAAATTAACTTTAAATTTGTATCAACAAACTAAAATCTATACCAATGTAAAACACTTCAAACAACTTGTTGCTCTTTAAAAGCAGGTTCAACAATCTACCCTTTTATCCTATCATTATCTATACTATGCCCCTTTTTTCTTTAGAAAGAGATTGCATTTTTTAAAAAATATTGGTTTTTCTCTGTCCCACACCAGAGGGCTCTTGTGATACGGGACAAAAGAATCTCTAAACTTTTTCTTTTAGTAATATACTTGGGTTTAAAGAAGGATTAAGCCAATTCCATCTCCAAAACCAGCTTGGTATATTTGGAAATTTGGGCGTAGCTTCTCTTACTACTTCCTGTTGGATAGGGGTGCTTTATCTTATGTGGAGACAGAGAAATTTTTAGGCTTATGGGGTAGTCCATAAAGCTGTATTGTCTGAGCCAGTTGCCTTGAAACTGTTCTGGATGTTGGATCATCTGGGCCATGGTGTCACTGGAGACCTTTCAGGGGGTCTTGGCTGGGCAAACCTGATATATCTTAATCTAAAACAAATCCATAGCCTCTGGCTTTCTGTGGAAACAAAAGCAGAGCCTCTTTTCCAAAGCAGCATATCCTTAGATCCAAATTTTGAAGTCAAGGTATCTTTAAAATATACATATTGGCTTAACTCAACAGCTTTTACAATCAAATATTTTTGTGCAGTTAAAAGTCCCAAAGAAAACACAATCCAGATTCTCTGTAACATCCATCTTTATGTGGCTTATTTTTATACTACCTCCTGTCTATTTAAAATCTTTATTTTTAAAAACTATGTATTTTTAATATAACTGTATATATTCTTTTTTCTCTCTCTTCCAGGCCTACATATTTGACATATATTGTAAACTACTGTATCTGAATCTGACTTATTGTGAACTTATTGATTTAAACTAAAACATTTCTAAGACTGAAACAGCAGCTGTGGCTGATGGGCCTGCCCCTATCAGATTTCCAACATGGTGGTGATACAATTTACCACCAGCTCTGGGTCTGGAGCCATGCATACCATCAACTATCAGAAGCAGTTCTATAAAAGCAGCGTGTTGCCCAGAAACCTCTTTTTTTTGTACTAGCAAAGGCTAAATCCACCACACAGCAGTGTGATGTGTCACTTGCAGATACCTCATTCCCACTATACTGCAGGTCAAGTACGCACGTCAGGAAGCCGCCATAGTAGCACAAACACTCAGGCTGCCACTAACTTGAGAGAGACAGCTAGGAAGCTGTTTTTAGCTCCATTTTGGAATCTTTTTTCTCAGGTTTTAGGTGGGAACTCTTGCCCCACGTTGGGTGTCATTTGTAGCTGGAGTTTTCTCCAGTCCTGCCCAGCACAATGGACCCCACAACCACTTATAAAATAATCACTCAGAAACTTATATTAATTAAACTGCTGGGCTATTAGCTCAGGCCTATCACTGACTAGCTCTTACACTTAACTCAGCCCATTTTTGCTAATCTATATGTCTCCATGTATTCCATGGCTTTACCTGTTGCCCTTACATGTTGCTCCCTGGATGGCAGGCTGGTGTCTCCTCCCAGCTTCCACCTTCCAGCCTCATGTTTTCCTGCCTATCCTATACTTCCTGCCTGGTTACTGGCCAATCAGTGTTTTATTTATCAATCAATCATAGCAACATATATTCACAACATACAGGACATCCCACAGCAATAGTTTGTATTAGGTTTAGAACCTTCTTATTTAGACAAAAAGGGGAAGTGTAGTGGTATTTGCTCCATCCATGACCTTGGGCTATCCAGCCCAAAAAAGGCAATGCTTCCTGACCGCTTACATAATTTCTTGACTGTGTATGTGATCTCTTGCCTGGGTACTTGACCACTTAAAAGGAAAGAGGTAAGTGTCATGTTCTTTTTGGCATGATTAGACACCAGACAGGCAGGTGCATTCACTTCCAGATAGAACAGAGGACAAGTTCAGCTGTTTACTTGGTTCTGTTTTCATGAGTGTATTTCCTCAATTTATATCTTAATAAATCCCAGTTACCCATTAAACAGACTCACATGGATTATTCTTAACACCCTTACCCCAGCACATCTCAGGCAGGACAGGCTGTAGGGTGTAGGTTATGTGGCTGGGTTGGTGTCCCAATCCTCTTACTGGAAACCTTGGCTGGTCATGGCAGATAGCCAGGTCAGGCTATGTATTCCCCTTTGCTAGGAGTCTTAGCTGAGGACATTCTTGTAAGTTCTTAGGAGTTACCCTTGCACCTGACCCCAAAATAAACCTTCTTTTCAGTAATCTCTCCCTCTATCTATCCCCCAACCTAATCCTTCATATTCTCACCCCCACCCAACTGCACTCCACCTATGAGATTCCTTCTATTTTCCCTTCCAAGGGAGATTGAGCACCCCCCCCTTGAGCCCTCTTTGTTATCTAGCCTCTGTGGGTCTGTGGATTGTAGCATGGTTATCTTTTACTTACAGCTAATATCCACTTATAAGTGAGTATATATTTTCTTTTGTCTATTTGCCCTCAAATTTTCCTGATGTCATTGTTTTCAATAACTAATACTCCATCTTGTAAATGTACTACATTTACTGTATTCTTTCAGGTGGGGAACATCTAGATTGTTTCCAGGTTCTGGCTATTATGAAGAAAGCTGCTATGAACATAGTTGAGCAAGTGTCTTTGGGCTTTGATTGAGCATCCTTTGGGTGTATAACCAAGAGTGGTATAGCTGGGTCTTTGGGCATATTGATTCCCAATATTTGAGAAACCACCATATTGATTTCTAAAGTAGCAATACAAGTTTGCACTCTCACTAGCAGTAGAGGAGTGTTCTCCTTGCTGCACATCTTCTCCAACATAAGCTGTCATTTATGTTCTTGATCTTAGCCATTCTGACAGGTGTAACATGGAATCTCAAAGTAGTTTTGATTTGCTTTTCCCTGATGGGGAATGTTTAACATTCTTAAAGTGTTTCTCAGCCAGTTGAGATTCCTCTGTTGAGAATTATCTCTTTAGATCTATACCCAAATTTGTGGTTGGATTATTTTTTTTTAATATCTAGTTCTTTATACATTTTGGAAATCAGCCCTCTATTGGATATGGGGTGGGTAAGGATTTTTTTATTTTTTTTCCTATTCTGTAGTCAGCTGTTTTGGCTTATTGACAATTTCCTTTGTTTTCAGTTTCATATGGTCTCATTTATTAAATGTTTGTTTATATGATGGATTACATTGACAGATTTTTGTACGTTGAACCATCTCTGAATCTCAGGGATGAAGTGCTGTGGGATGTTAATGTATGTCCTGTGGGAGCCCTTCTTGGGTTCCTTGTGGCATTACCCAGCACGTTTGCATACAGGATGATTAGGACCATGAGCCTGAGTGCAGGTGTCTGAGATGGTCTGCACTTGGCTGTACTGGGGGATGGTCTGCATGTCAAGTTGCTCTGATTGGTCAATAAATAAAACCTGATTGGTCGTGGCTAGGCAGGAAGTATAGGCGGGACTAACAGAGGAGAAATAAAAGAACAGGAAGGCAGAAGGAGATGCTGCCAGCCACTGCCAGGACAAGCAGCATGTGAAGATGCTGGTAAGTCACGAGCCACGTAGCAAGATATAGATTTGTAGAAATGCGTTACTTTAAGATATAAGAATAGTTAACAAGAAGCCTGCCACGGCCATACAGTTTGTAAGCAATATAAGTCTCTGTGTTTACTTGGTTGGGTCTGAGCGGCTGTGGGACTGGCGGGTGACAGAGATTTGTCCTGACTGTGGGCAAGGCAGGAAAACTCTAGCTACAATGAAGTCTATTTGATCATGGAGAATGATCTTTTTGATGCGTTCTTAGTTTCAGTTTGTAATTATTTAATTGAGTTTTTTTGCATCAATGTTCATGAGGGAAATTGATCTGTAATTCTTTCTTTGTTGAGTCTTTGTGAGTTTTGGGTATCAGGGTAACTGTGGTCTCATAAAATAAATTTGGCAATTTCATGTCTATTTTGTGGAATAATTTGAGGAGTATTGGTATTAGCTCTTCTTTGAAGATATGGTAGATTTCGGCCCTAAAGCTGTCTGGCCCAGGACTTCTTTGGTTCAAGACTTTTAATAACTGCTTCTGTTTCCTTAGGGGTTATATGTCTATTTAAATTGTTTATCTAGTGTTGATTTTTTTTTTTTGGTAAATAGTATCTATCAAGAAAAATGTCCATTGCATTTAGATTTACCAATATTGTAAAGTACAGTTTTTTGAAATATGACCTAATGGTTCTCTGGATATCCTCAGTGTATATTATTATATTCTCCTTTTCAGTTCTGATTTTGTAAATTTGAATATTCTCTCTCTTTCACCCAGTTTAGATAAGGGTTTGTCTATCTTGTTGATTTTCTCGAAGCACTCTTTGTTTCATTGATGCTTTATATTGTTCTCTTTGTTACTATTTTATTGATTTCAGTCCTGAATTTGATTATTTCATGCTATCTACTCCTTTTTGGCATGTTTGCTTCATTTTGTTCTACATTTTTCAAGTGTGCTGTTAAGTCACTAGTATGAGATTTCATCAAATTTTTTATGCAGAAATTTAGTGCTATGAAGTTTCCTCCTAGCAACATTTCATTGTGTCTTGTGGGGACTTGCCCCACCGGGAACTTAGGCCACCTGTGAAGAGGTTGCCTGGAACCGAGGAAAGGTAAGTGCACCTGTTCCTCAGCCTCCCTATCAGACTATCAGAGGCAGCAGGGAGTCAAGTCAAGCAAGAACTCGTTTATTGGTGGGCAGTAAGCCTCTTTTATACCAGAAAACCTCAGAACCCTAAAAGGGGGTGAAGAAACCAACCAATCATTTTAAAGGTCACCCTATTTACAAGTTGTTTCTGTCCTGACATCATCTCCTGTTTTTAGTATCTTATCTTAGCATAAATAACTTGAGCTAACTTCCTTTCTCACCACTCCTCTTTAATCTCCATACAAACAACCCAAGCTAACTTTTTCCTAGCCATCCTTTGTATCTATTCTCTGTATAAACAGCTTAAACTAACTTCCTCTGGTGCCATTTGTATCTACTCTCTGTGTAAACAGCTTAAAGCTTAAGCTCTATTTATCTGACTTTTTCTTGGCACCCTTTTTGCAGGCTATATATGCCCCCCAGTGTCTCATACATTTTGGTATGTTGTACATTCTTTTTCACTGAATTCTAGGAAGTCTTTTATTTCTTTATTTCTTCCTTGACTAAGTGGTCATTAGGTTGAGAGTTGTTCAGCTTCCATGAGTTTTTGTAGGCTTTCTGTAGTTTCTGTTGTTGTTAAACTCCAACTTTAATCCATGGTCATCTGATAAGATACATAGGGTTATTTCTATTTTTTTTTATATCTGTTGAGATTTGCTTCATGACCAAGTATATGGTCAATTTTGGAGAAGGTTCCATGAGGTACTGAGAAGAAGATATATTCTTTTCTGTTTAGGTGAAATGTTCCTTAGATATCTCTTAGGTTCATTAGAGCTAAATGTCTGTTAGTTCCATTATTTCTCTTTTTAGTTTCTATCTCAATGACCCTTGGTGAGAGTGGGGTATTAAAGTCTCCCACTATTAATGTGTGAAGTTTGATGTGTGATTTAAGGTTTAGTTGTGTTTCCTTTAAAAACATGGGTAATTGTCATGGAATTAAGACATCTTCATGAATTTTTCCTTTGATGAGTATGTAATGCCCATCTGTATCTCTTTTGCTTACTTTTGGTTTAAAGTATATTTTGTTAGATATTAGGATTGCTACACCAGATTGCTACTTTGGTCCATTTGATTGTAAAATCTTTTTCCAACCCTTTACTCTGGGGGTAATGTCTATCTTTGACATGTTTTGTGTATGTAGCAGAAGGATAAATCCTGTTTTCATATCCATTCTGTTAACCTGTTCTTTTTGTTGGTATATTGAGTCCATTGATATTGAGAGATATTAATGTCCAGTGGTTGTTAATTCTTGTTATTTTTTTGGTGGTGGTGGTAATGTGTGTGTGTGTGTGTGTGTGTGTGTGTGTGTGTGTGTGTAACTGCATAATGAACAAATTCCAAGTTCAGGCCCCAGCATCTCTTTCTGTTCCAATCATATTTCTGGAATTACAGACAGATAACCACTGTGTTTATAGCTCATGCACATGGTGGTGGGGAAATGTCCTACAATTTTAGTTAATTTATTAGCCAAGTATGTAGCCTATGTTAATCAAGATACTGATTGGAAAATAAATTAGAAATAGTTTAAGGTTTATAAAAATATTTTATAAAAATACAAATTAAAATTTATTAAATTCTAAAATTGACTTATAAATCTAATACATATTCGTAAATCATTTAATTTTTTTGAAAAAAACGTTTTGAAGTTATAAAAATCTTCAAATTTTTCAGTGTCTTTAAAAAACATTTTGAAGTTTGTATATTCATATTGTGTAAATGACATTAAATTAGTATTTTTTTATTCCTTGGGTCATGTAATCTTGACTGAAACAGAAATTATCTTAGAGCTGAAAATACATGTAACCTGTAAAGATAAATTCTAAAATCCCAAAGAAATGTCTGATTAACTTTTCCAAAACAAACAAACAAAAAATAAAATTAAGAGCTATCTTATAATCATCAATTACATAACATTTTAGAGCAGAATATTAGAAAATCTTCATTTTGAATTTAAAAGCTATAAACACAAAATTTGCATAAGTTAACTGATTTATTTATCAACTGATTTTTTCAAAAAGATTTAAAATAATCTATGTATATGTCTTGCATAAGTGTAGGGCAGAGTCAAGAAGAGTTTTGGATCCCATGGTTCTAGAGATACAGGTGGTTATAAGTTGTCGCATATGTAAGACAACCTTGGTCTCTCAACAAGAACAGTAAGCACTCTGAGGCTCTGAGCCATTTATCCAATCAATCTTTTTGTTGTTATTCTGAGACAGGGTCTTAATATGCAGTCTTTGCTAGCCTAGAACTCAGAGATGCACCTGCCCTGCTTTCCATGTGCTAGGATTAAAAGTGCATGATATCACACCAGAACCAAAGAAAGATTTCAATTGCAGAAAGAGAGAAAATAAAGACTTGCTCACGCCAGCCTTCCCACCCAAAAGGAAGACTGGCCTGCTTGGTAGAATAAAGTTTATCACCACAAACATTGTTTTGTGATCCTATTACTTGAATATTACAGGAAATAGTGGAAAATTCAAGATCTTAAAGAAATCCCACAGATGTTGTGGAGCCAAACACATGAAATCATGCAAGAACTAAGATATTCAATTAAGGCTGGGAAGATGACTAAATGTTTAAGAGCAATTACTGTTCGGGTTTTTTGAGGGTGTTTGTTTGCTTGTTTGTTTTCAGATAATCTGAGTTCAATTGCCAGTACCCGAGTCTTGTAACTCCAGGGAGCCTATTGCTTTCTTCTGGCCTCCATAGGCATTGGCAAACATGTGCACTTACACAATGGCACCCACACTTTCATACAAATAAGGTCTAAAATATAAAGTAATAAACGGGTTACTGCCTAGTATGGTAATGTATTGTGTCCCCCAATATTCTGTGTCCCCCAATAAAATTTATCTGAGGGTCAGAGGAAAAAGCTAGCTACTATAGTAAACATAAAAGTCAGGGAATGGTATCACAAGCCTTTAATCCTGTCACTTGGGAGTCAGAGATCCATCTGGATCTCTGTGAGTTCAACAAGGCCACACTGGGAACAGAGCCAGTCATGGTGACACATGCCTTTAATCCCAGCACTAACCATGAAGTCTGGAGATAGGCAGGAAGAGGAAGTGATGTAGCTGGGCTGAGGGAGCAAATGAGGGAACAGAACAGAAAAGCATATAGGCATGATTATACAGGAAATAGGTCTCTTTGGAAGCTGTGGAGTTGGTGAGGTGAGGTTAGCTGTGGCTTTTCCTATTCCTCTGATCTCTCAGATTTTAACCCTTATATCTGGCTTTGGGTTTTTATTTAATAAGACCTTTTAAGATTCATGATAAAACCTAAGACTAAAATTTTAAAATGTGCTTTATTAACTGTTTTTAATGCTTATTATGGGTTTGACTCAATAGTTTTAAGCTAGAAAAGTGAATTACATAAGTTAAAATATATGCCTTTAAAATATGTCACTTGGAATGAAATGTCATTACTCATAGTTTGTTCACATAATTGTACCACTTATGTTAATTGTAACATAATAACTATGTAAAGAATCTGATATAGAGAAACTACAGTGTTTGTCACACCTAGTAGAAGCTGGAATATTCCAGTTTTCTATTGTTAAAATTATCAATTCATGCTGGGCGGTGGTGGTGCACGCCTTTAATCCCAGCACTCAGGAAGCAGAGGCAGGCAGATCTCTGTGATTTCAAGGCCAGCCTGGCCTCCAAAGCGAGTTCCAGGAAAGGCACAAAACTACACAGAGAGACTCTGTCTCAAAAACCAAAAAAAAAAAAAAAAAATTATCAATTCACAAGAAAGATAAGAAAAAAAACCTATAAACATATACTTGAATGTAAAATCTCACTCAAAAATTTAAGAAATGAGATATGTAAATCAAAGCATTGGTGAGTGGCTCAGCTAGTTAATGTGCTTGATGCCAAGTCTGATGACCTGAGTTTGATTCCCAGATAACAACTGATTCCCACAAGTCGTCCTCTGACCTCCACATGCACACTCTGGCATTTGCATACCCATACACATATATGCAGCTACACACAAATAAATATAAATTAGAAAAAAATGCAAATCAAAGCAATACCAAGAGCCTATCTCTCACCTAACAGATGTAGAAATTAAGGAAAAGGGTTGTGAAGACAGAGGGACCTCCATATATTGATGCCTGGGAAGGAAATAGTCCTAATCCTTGGAAAATGAGATTTAGAGAGAGCTAAAATAACTATAAATGTATTTACATTTTCAACTCAGTAACACAACTAGTAAGATTTTTTGAAGATACATCTCTAAAAATATGGCAATAAGAAGATCATTGACTATCATTGAATAATGCAGAAATTGACAGGTATGGTGCCTTTAATCCCAGCACTTGGGAGAGAGAGGGAGGCAGATCTCTGTGATTTTGAGGCCAGGCTGGTCTATATGGCAAGTTCTAGCCTAGCCAGGGCTACATAGCAAAACTATGTCTCAAAACAAAACAAACTGTATTTACCTTCAAGAGAGTTTTGGAATAGATTATGAAGTATCCACATGATGGGAACACCTTTATTTAAAAAGTGTGGAAAATGGAGCACTAGGAAGTTGTTCAATACAGTGCTGTCTGTTAAAATTATGATGTTTGTGGAAGGTTTAAGTATGCTGAAATGTACAACTTGTGATTGTTTTCTCATACTTAGCAAATATTCTTTTTTTAATTTTTATTTATTTTTATTTATTTTTTAAATTACATTCATGATATTCATTACTTATACTCATGATATTAATCACATTTGTGATTCAGGATACACAGACAAGGAACTTCCCTTAATCATTCAGGAGGGTGGAACCTGGCAGGGAATTAGCATTGGGAGGATATCAAGGTCAAGGTCCACAAGCAAGGCAACAGTTACCCAAAACAGGGGCCAGGGGCCAGGGTCCTACAGGTCCCACTTTTATTAAAAAAATGAGCTTCTGACTTGGGTTGTGTGGGACGTCAGCAGGTCACCTTACCCGTTTTGGAGATGCCTGCCCAGGCCACACAGGCACTCTGTCTTAGGTTGGTGAGTGCCCCCCACGTATTACCCATCTCTGAATACTCATTATCATACCAGCTCAATCTTGTGTGAGCTGCATGGTTAATTGCTGCCAAAGATCTCAAAGTGGCACTGGGCTTGCAATCTGTGTGTTTGATACAGAAAAGACCAACAGAGGTCCTATCTCACCCATAGGCAGTAGGCTAAAGGCAACTGAGCCATTCCTTTCCTTAATGAGACATACTGTACGTTCAAGTCCTTGTAAGATAGTATCCCAAAAGCAACTGGAACTTGAGTTTATAAATTTATAATTTTCAAAGCCAATTGAGATGTATACAACTACTGAATTAAATTTATCATGCCCAGCAGAATGAAAGATTAACTAACTGTGGTAACTACTTTTGTACCAGGGTCTCCACTGTACTAGCTGTAGTAAGCAATTATGAAATGGTAATCCCAGAAACAGTAGCAGTGGTGTGCACCATTGTTATAACAGCAACAGCGGCAGCAGCAGTGTCAAATTCTCTTCTGGATTGTGTGGACATCCACTGGCATGGATACAACTCCAGGAACACCAACTGCCAAGGCCCGTTTTTCTTGATCCCAGCATGACTTTAGCTGGCAGCTCTTCTGGAGAATCCAATTTCATGGCTACAGTTCCTAGGCTTACATTAATGCTTGCCAAAGCTGGCCATATTGGGCTCTCAATCTCCATTGGCATCAGAAGGGTAGATTTTTTCATGAAGACCCATTAGGTCTCTGTCATGTTGGGCTTCAGCAGCAGCCACAGGGCATGTTCAGTGCTCAGGAATCCAAAGAGGAACCTCATTGTCCTGAGGAAAGACATAAACCAAACTCCGGGGCCACACCAACACTAAATTGGGTCTCCTCCACATGCTAGTAGAAAGATCCTTCCATCGCTCCAGAGAGTGATTTGCAACAGGAGCCCTCCAGTGCTTATCTGCATCGGATCCTCCAGCAGCATTCACCGATAAACTCCAGCAGAATCCACGGATAAAAAAATTTAAAATATATAAAACAAGGGAAAAGAATAGAATGTGGAGAAGAATGATGGGTCTCTAGTTCTCCCTTTTCTTAACTTTTAGTAAAAAGTTTGTTTGTTTGTTTGTTTAATATTTCAAATTTTTCTTTTACTTTTATTTTTTATTGTTTAAAATTAATTAATTAATTTATTTATTTTTCTATTATCATCTTGATAGAGTATGTATTCTTATCTTAATAGTGAGATGTTTCATTGAGGCTTGCTCAGTAATTGAGTAAAAATGAAATTTATTATAAGCCACAGTCGTCCTAGGGACCTCCATGCTATATATATAGCCTCCATGTTTCTGTGGGTTGTAGTCTGATTGTTCTTTATTTTATATCTAGAATCCACTTATGAGTGAGTACAGTACATACCATGACTGTCTTTCTGAGTTTGGGTTACCTCACTCAGGATGATTTTTTCTAGTTCCATCCATTTGCCTTCAAATTTCATGCTTTCATTGTTTTTCTCTGCTGAATAGTACTCCATTGTGTATATGTACCACATTTTTTTCATCCATTCTTCAGTTGACAGGCATCTAGGCTGTTTCCAGGTTCTGGCTATTACAAATAGTGCTGCTATAAACATAGCTGAGCATGTATCTTTATGGTATGAATCAACATTCCTTGGTTATATGCCCAAGTGTGGGATGGCTGGGTCTTGAGGTAGTTCGATTCCTAATTTTCTGAGAAACCACCATATTGATTTCCACAGTGGTTGTACAAGCTTGCATTCCCACCAACAGTGGAGGAGAGTTCCCTTTGGCAAATATTCTTTTAAGAATTCTTTATAGTTGTGTTTTCCTTTTTATAAGAGTATTACTGATCCACATACATTCTGGCTGTGCAAAATCTGCATTTTTTTAGAACTGTGGACTATGATGTTCAAATAAAAAGTAGGCTGAGCTGACTTTTGACAGTTTTCTAACCAAATCAAGTATCCCTCTGATAGGACCTCTCTGAGGTAACAGCTCCCAAATCCACCTGAGCAGCAGAGTCAGCTGTGGGTTCTTAATAGAGATGCCACTACAGTTCCAGAATCCTGCATGGTATTTAGGAATCTGTTTTCTGACAGCCCTAGGCTAATGCTGATTCCAGCTTGACAACCTTTGCACACAGCACGTTTGCAAAACAGGAAAGGAACAAAATGCCAGTGCCTTTTATTTTCTAATTAGAATTTTGTAGCTATTATCAATAATTGATGGGGCTTGACTATTTTTTCAGAAGTGTCTTGTGAGATTTGGGGGAGTGGCTTTGAGGATAAGTAAATGAGCAGGAGCAGGGATGGGCCCTGCTTGCCTCACATGCAGTGTGGTGTCTCCTGGACTTAGATTATCCTGAGTAATTGATTTATAACTGCTATCTACTCAGATTCAGTGAGACTCTTCACTTCAACATCTGATTTCCTAAGAGCTGTACACAGCTTTCTTTTTACAATATTATGAAGATACAGAATATAACATGTTTTTATAAACTGGTGTTATGGTTCTGCATACAATTTAATAATTGTCCTTAATGTCTGATTTGTCTCCATCTATTGTAGTTTTAAAGTCTGATTTGATACTTAGGGAGCATCATCTGGTTCATTAACATCTATCTATTCTTACATCTATCTATGCATTTATCTTTTTATCCCACAACATTCCCTGTTAATTAAAACAATGAATGTATTCACTTATTTTGATGCCAATGTCATTGTCAAGTGGCTAACAGTAAGTGTGACAATGAGTCACATGAAGACTCCATGGCACTTAAAAAATAAACTGGCTGAGACAGAACAGGAGTTCTATACTTCTTTAAAAGACAGATGAATAACTATATTCCATATGATCAAATATAAATATTTATATCTGTTAAATATATATCCTTCAAGGAGTCTGGCACAACCAGATATGGCTCAAAAATAGTTTTATTATTATATAATTGCCTTATTTTTCTGATACATATTGTATGCTATTATTTCCAAAAACATACCAAGTAAAATCATATTTATCTTAGATAAATACATGCTGCATATTTTCAATAACATTGGAAAAGTTATCACAATAATTTAAAAGCTACATATGGTTGAGAAAAATGCCAAAGGAGGGAAACAGATTTGATTTGGGTGGTGTGTTTCCTGAGCTGCAACAGTATCCTGCATTGCTATGTGTATTCACACATCTTCATCAAGCCACTAGCAATTCTTTGTCTAGCTCTGTGTTCTATAGAAGACAAATGTGTAAGAATGCTACAAATTGAGTTCTAACTCCTGACATACCATTGTAAAAAGAAATTCAGTTCTAGCAACACTCAGACCTCCAATGAAAAGTGAGAAGTCCATGCCAGCTTATGGGAATCCTCTATTCTATTTTATGTATCTTCTGAATAAAATTAAAATACTGAATTTCCACAGCATACATCCGGCTCAATACATTATTTTAGTTTACCTCTTATCCAGTATAATTTTTGACTTGATGGTCAGGTGGCATTCACAGGTTGTTGATTGGGAATGACTTGGTAAGTCTTAAATCCACATACACACACCCACACACAAGGTGGGTGGAATAATTTAACTAATTAAATAGTAATTTTTGCCAGTTTTAGTTTCTCTCATTTTATATATTTTAAACAACAAAAAATAAAAACCTTCAATTATCCAGTTAAATTGGTGTAATGGCCTTGCAAGTGAAGCTGAAACTTACCTAACAATACTTTAAAAACTCATTTGGAATGCTCACTCTGACAGCATGCTACTCAAATTGGAACTAGAGAGGGACAGGTTAGACTTTGTTCAAAGATGGCACATAAATTCATGATCTTCCATACTGTCTTTGAAATCACCCATCTTCAGATGGGAAAGTACCCATCTTCAGAAGTGTGGATGAAAAAAATAATGAGGTCTACATATGTGAGAATATGGTTTAGTCTTACAAAGGAAGGTGATTATGACCCTGGCTGCAGTGTGGGTGAACTTTGAAGACTGTTCTAAGTGGCATAGGCCCATTGCAGAAGGATAGAGAGGATGCAGCTCACACACAGTTAGGTACCTACATTAGTCAGACCCAGCCAAAAAACATAATGGTGAACAGCAAGGAAATGGGACCTTTCAGTCTGACGTGTACAAGATGTCAGTTTCTTGAGATGAAGGGTGGAGAAAGGGATTATTACTGTCAATACCATGAATTTGCATAATACCACTTTGATTAAAATGGATATTTTATCACAACTTGAAAACAATTTTCCTTAAAAAAAAAAAAAAAGTCTTCTTGTGTGATGGTCTTCAATATGCTGACTGGAGGAGCAGGGTTTTGCACCAGGGATTTAAGTTCTTTGTGCTAACTTGTTGCAAGGTGGGTGGGAACTCTTGTTTCATGCTGCAATGTGACTTTCTCTATCAACAATCTTTACCATTTCTCTGAGATGGCCAAAAGCAAAATGAAAGAGGCACAAAAGTCTAATATTATCCTTTATCAATTTTTTTAAGAATAAAAACCAGAGAGAGAGCTGGGGAAATAGCTTAGTTCATATGTGTTTGCTGTACAAACATAAAGACCTGAGTTCCCCAACACCATGTAAAAAGCTGGGCACAGTAGCAGGTGCCTGTGATCTCATTGTTAGGGAGCTGCTGGCAGGATACCTCAGGCTCTAGTTAGTCATTCTAACTGAGTCAGTGAATATACATTTTTATTTTATTGATTATGAAACAGCTCAAAGAATAGCTTCCCCAGTGTCCCAAGCTCCAACTCGATGGAAACCACATCATCCTGACTCCAAAATCTTCAGTCTTTTCAATAGCTTCATGCCTTTATGCATGAGTTCATCACAAGCTTGCACAGCACTGTAAGACTGTCATTTTAAAGTGAGAAAATATCCTCAAATAGATGACTTTATGAAGGTCACACAGCCGTGTTTGGATTCACTTTTTGTCCATAAAACAGAGCTATTTCACCTCTGAGAAATATATTAAAGAAAGTAAATAAAATTAAATGTCATAAAAATAATGCAAAAAGGAGTGAAATCTTGATTAAGAGAAAGTGTTAGGCAGCTACAGCTAATAGAAGGTTAACTAGAGGCTTCTTTTTGCCTTAACTTTTAAAGCTGAGACTCTTTTAAAATAAATTGAGACACATACCGATTTATGTAAGTTTAGTGTAATGAGCACAATTAAATTTTTGAGTGTTTTAAAAAAAAATTCCATCTAATTTATTTCTGTCTGTTTAGATTATACAGGAACTTAACCTGAATTTTTATAGAAGCCAGGAAAAAAGATTAAATGTGCCTGCTTTGACCAAATCCTTAGTAGAAAATTACATGGTTTCTGTCTTTAAAATAAACATCAAAACACAGGTGCTTTCTTGAGACTCAAGGAAGTTGGTTTATAGAAGATAATTACACAGTCAAGCAATTTTAAGCTGGATAAGTGTCCTTTTTCTATGTATAGGTGCATCGAATCTATGCCCCAAATGCTGCATACACCCAAACATGACTATGAAAACAGTCAATTTGAAGTTGTAAACTTGCTTAAAACATTGAGATGTTTCTTTTTTATGGTATGCTTTTGTAACTTGATTGCATGGTTCATGTTCTTGGTCCTCAGGTATGACCTTTGTAGATGATAGTGCTGTGTCCTAGGGTTAGAGATGTCTGAGAGTAATATCTTATATCAAAGAAAATTTGGATTCACGATTCAAAGATTTTTCAGAATTAATGTCCCCACACTTCCTCAATTGAGAAGTCAGTTTTCTTAGTTGTTAAGGACTCTGGTTTCTTGTGACTGTGGAAACTGACCAGTTTCCCCCAATCTCTTTGGCCCAGACTGATACAAATCAGCTTTCCTTTCACACCAGATCTACCTTCACTGTTTTCCTTGATGGGTACTTGCTTAAACAGACAATTGAATAGCATGAAATGGAAAAGAATTTAGAAAAACTCAGAGAGACAAGGGTCAGAAGTGTCCACTATAAGTATTACAGATGTCTCGTTTCCAGTCCCACCAATGGCAAAATAGCACCAGAAATAAATTCCTTTGGTCTAAAGAAGGACTAGTGATTTTTTTTTTTCAAATAGAGGCAAAAAATATTTGAATGGCATTTACCCATTTGCCAGAGTATAACTTACAAATCCAGTCGGCCTTTCACAGTTCATGAAACAGAATGACTGTCTAGATTTCATTCTTACCAAAGCCTCTGTCTAGACAGTAGGTTGGGGGAAGAGTTGATCACCCTAGGATAACTATAAAGACAGGTAAATTTTATTATTATAATATTGAATTTTTTATATTTGCCTTATAAATTTTCTGTCCCAGATATAGTATTATTTAGTTTAAAAAAATTAAAATTGAAAAATTACCAGGATATGTAAGACTGTTTTATATATGCTTGCTGATAAAGTTTTAAATTTGTAGGGAAATTTTATTTTCAAAGCCTTAAAATTTTTGTTTCCTTTACAGAGATAGAAAGAGTAAGTGAGCCGTGAAAGAACTGGCTATTTATTAATTTCTTCCTTAATGTGGATACAACCAATTTAAATAAGTCAGCTTATGGTGCTAGATATAAAAAAATAATTTATATGTACATTCCTAAAAATATCCATGTTGCAGATAGGCTTCATTGTAAAATGACTTTCACTCTGTTGACTCAGAATTCTTCCTATGACCTGTATTTGAATCTTCCGATAAAAAGAATCGATTATCTGGAAGATTATAATGGTTGGAGGCAATATATCAAGAACAATTTGCTTGTCCCTTATCTTAGACTGATGATTCCTTTATAGAAGCTAACTTGTGAGAATATACACAAGAATCATGACAGCCTAGAAATCATGATAATGACCAAGGTCCAATGTTCCCCATGGAACCAACTGTAAGCACAGAGTTAACCTAACATGCAGTGATGCCTGTAGCATATAAGTGCCCAAACTGAGTCAAGGAAATGTCTCAGTCAGTGTGAAAACTGACCTTAAATTCTAACAAAATATTTTTAAAGTAAATATTTTGGGGATATATCTCTTTCTCTTTCATAGCACTCGGGTGTTCTGCTATCCTTTCAGTTGGACTATAGCCAGGCACTAAATTCTGGCAGCTGATGCAGATTTGTGATTCTCTTTTTAAACACACTCTCTCTGCTTCCCAGCAGCTATGAGATGAGCACTCTCCTCCTTTGGTCAAGAAATTCTCACCATGATATTGTTTCTTGTCTCAAGCACAAAAGAATGAAGCTGACCAATTATGAGACGAAACTTTTGAAATGATGAGTCAAAAAAAAAATGTTTCCCCCTTTAAGTTGTTTGTCTTGGGTATTTTATCATAGGCAGAAAAAACTGATTAACACTGTCAAGTTGCAAGAAGTTAACAAATGTATATAAAACACCAAACTTACATTTTTCAAGGAGAAGATATGGTTCCATGCTTGCATTAATTACATATTTTGGAGAGTACAATGTCACCGCTATCTATCACTACATTGATGAACTAATATCACATATCCTGTGCTCCAAACTGTCTAATCTTATCAACACACTCAATTCTCTGACACTTGCAGAAATGATAACAGAATCCTAGCCTGATGCAATTTAACTTCCAAAATCCTTGTACCTCACCTCAGTGAGTCTAAAGCTGTACCTTTCTGGCTTTCTTCTATCTTTTTTCTTTTATTGCCCATCAATGTTATCACTTCTGGATTCTTTAACTATGAATTACTATTCAACAGAGAAGTAATATTCTTTGCAGGAGATGTGGCTAAGTTGGTAGAGTGCTTGCCTAGTACACGCAAAATCTGGGTTCTATTGAGTCAAGAGATCAGGAGTTGACTAGCATCCTCAACTACAAAGAGTGTTTAAGGTCAGCCTATGGATACAAAAGGTCTGTGAAAGAGAAAGAAAAGGGGAAGAGAGAGAGAGAAAGAAAGGAAGGAAGAGAGAGAGAGAGAGAAAGAAAGGAAGGAAGAAAGAAAGAAAGAAAGAAAGAAAGAAAGAAAGAAAGAAAGAAAGAAAGAAAGAAAGAAAGAAGGCAAAGAGAGAGAGGGAGGGAGGGAGAGAGGGAGGGAGGGAGAGAGGGAGGGAGGGAGAGAGGGAGAGAGGGAGAGAGGAGGAGAGGGATAAAGGGAGGAAAGGAAGGTTACAGTTTGTCTTGAAGAGGTTTTAACAGGTTATAAATTCAGTCTTTCCAAATTCACAGCTTGGTCTATGAGATAGAGGCTTCCTCTCCCTTTAGCATTTTTCATTGGAGCAGTCTTGATTCTGACCAGAATTTTGGAAAAAGGGGCAGTAAAGCTTGACAAATGGAGCTGGAGCTAGAGAAAGAGTAAAAGCTTTGTGTCTGAAGTTTGACATCCTCCACTCAGTAGACTGGCATTCACTTCAAGATTGTTTTCTCAGTGATGTTGAAAGATGCACAACTTTTTCTTTTTTCACCTTAGGAAAGCCACGTGGTTTCCTGAAAGGTGAGTTGTATTGAGCTCTTTAGATAGTTGTAGTGTTTTGGTATCTTAATCCATTTGTCTACTATAACTGAATACTAGAGCCTGGGTGTCTTGAGCAACAAATAAGCATGTCTCACAGTCCTTGGACTTCTAGACCAAACAGACCAGTGTGTGATGGGGATGGGCCTCCCTCTTTCTGGTTGGTAGATGGACTTCTTGTCATGTCCTCACATGGTAAAGATAGGAAAGAAGACCAAAGTTATTGTGTTCCTTCTAAGGAATGCATACTTGTCCTCAGGGTTCTGTTATATAACCTGACACTTCCCAAAGACCCTACCTCCTAACACATTCAGTTCAACACATAAAAATCAGAAAGAAACAAACACAGTGCAAGGAAATGTGGAAAGCTGAATTTCAAAGGTTAGTCTTCACCAAAGGGAAAACAATAGCCAAGATACACATATGTTCCCACTTTGGCAGAGTATGGGGTATATGACATGCAAGCAGATATAAAGTTATCAACTGGGGACTGAGTGATGGCTTAGTGGTTAAGAGCACTGGCTGTTCTAGGGGACCAGGTCCAATGACCAGTGCCCATATCATGGCACTGGTGTGTAGCTCCAGTTCCTGGGATTCCAACCCCCTTTTCTGGTCTCTATGGGTACTGCATACACATGGTACACAAACATGCATGTAGACAAAACACCCACACACATGAAATATAATTTTAAATTCTAAAAAGAGGTATTAACTAAAGCTGAGTGAATTCTTGAAGTATGGCCAAGCATATCCATTAGAGTAGGTAGTGGAAGCAGATACATGAGAGGTCATATCACTCAGATTTTCCATTGCACAGGCCTCCACCCAGTGTTGATCAGAATGATGTTGGTGACAAGACAAAGCCTCATACTGCAGGACACAGACATAAAGGAGGAGATTGGCAGATACTACCAGCCAGGCCAAAGCTATGCCTACATTTCTGTGTTGTTCTCCCTTACAAAACTAAAGCCTTGATCTGCTGAGTACAGGTAATAAGCTCTCATGCCCAGGGTATCAGTAAAGATGTGTTGTCTCTGGTTCAAGAGTTGAGAAAAGACTCTTCCAGAGAACACAGTCAAGTACCCATCATTACTGAGCTGGACATAGAAAAGTAAACATTCTTCTTTTGAGACACAATAGACTGAATGTTTTTGTCCCTCAGTACAAATTTATATATTGAAACTTAATCCTTGGCATAATGACATACAAAGAAGTGGTTTTGGGGAGAAGTTAAGGTCATGAGAGTGAAATCTTAATGGAGGGATTAGTGTCTTTGTAAAAAGAACCCAGAGAAGTCTTGACTGGTGTGAGACCACAGAAAGAGCATGACCATCTAGTCCTGGAAGAGCGTCCCCATCAGACACTGAATCTGCTGAGGCCTTGTCTTTAGACTCCCCAGACTATAAGACTATAAGAAATTCATTTCTAATGTTTACTTGTCATTTGGTTGGTGGCATTCTGTTTCATCAGCTGAATTGAACTCATATCAAAAGAAGGCAGGAAACTATCTTGAAACTAACATCCTCCACTCACAGCAGAAAGAGACCTGTCATTCTTGGAAGAAGATCAAGGTGTCCCTGTCCAAGACCACCTAGAAAAACAGTGTGGTGTTTGCTGCTACAGGAGAAGAACAGGGAGGTAGAGAAAACCCCCTACCCCAGATGTGCATACAGACCTGGATAAAGCTAATGAGAAAAACAAAACAAAGAACTTTCCTGGGCATGGGGTATACAGCTCAGTGGTAGAACATTTGCTTATCATGCACTGATTTTCATCCCCAGCACTGAAAAAGAAATAGAAAGTTAGTCCCAAAGCCCTTTTATATCTCTGACTCTGAACAATGTTCCACATTCATGCCAACAACCAGTAGGAGAGAAACTGAACTCCCCAGGCGACAAGTGAAACTGAGAATGTCACTGAGTAGTGAGCAAAGTCCTCCTGCTTCTCAGGAGCACACTGTGCTCCAGTTCATGGTCACTGACACCAAGATGTTGAAATATGTGCTGCACTGAGAACAGTACCTCAAAGTTCAGGCTAACTACTGACTTCAGTAAATCTATTTTCCACACTGATAACTTTACCATACAAAGGCAAAGTCCTTTCTGAGCACAAGGTGCTATTTACCTCAAACTCTGTAAGTCGTTCCCACTCCATTTTTGTTATTCAACCAAACATAATAAAGACTCAAATGAAAGGGAACAAAATGGTGAACAACACTTGTCAATAAAGTAGTCACTGGAACCAGACAGACAGGGACTGGATACTGGAGCAATTACGTGAGACTTTAAAATTGCTGGGGTTTTTGTTTGTTTGTTTGTTTGTTTTTGGAGACAGGGTTTCTTTGTGTAACAGACCAGGCTGGCTTTGAACTCACTGAGATCCTCCTGCTTCTGTCTCATGAGTGCTGGGATTAAAGTCATTTGCCACCACTGCTAGGCTAAAATAGCTGTTGTAAACAGATTGGTGAGGCATGTGGTTAATCTCAGCAGTGTGGAGACAGAGGCAGGTGGATATCTGTGAGTTTGAGGCCATTCCAGGCTACATAGTGAGATTCTGTCTCAAAAGGCAAACAGAGAGAGGGAGTGAGGAAGGAAGGAGGGAAAAGAAAGAAGAAAAGAAGAGAGAAGAAAAGAGGAGAAGAAAAGATGAAATGAGAGGAGATGTAAGTGCATCACATTCAGGGGCCAAGGGGAATTATATGTACAGAATAAAGCTGCTTTTAAAAGTCAGTTGCGCATGCCAGTGAAAAGGAATAGGCCTGAGAAATGAGATTTCCTCATGGGGCTTCTAAGTAGATGATATGTTACTGTGAAAATATTTGGTTAATTAGAAATCAAGTACATTAAAAAAAGAAGATGATGAAAAAGGGGAAAGTGGGGTGAAGGAGAAGCAAAGACAAATGTACAAACGGTAAAGCTAAAGAGGTAACCATTACGGATTTTTAGCAAAGAAAATTATTCCAGAAAATAAGACATACATACTGGTGGTGAACCCAAAACAGAGCATGGAAATTTATGAAGGAAAATCCAAACAAGTAGAAGCAGAAATGGGTAAGTCTACAATTACAGCCTACAGGCTTCATTCTTTCTCAAAAAACAACAGAGATTTGATCAAAAATCAATGGGGTTACTAAAGACCTGAACAGCATATTTAAACAATTCTCCTACTATCTAGGATAGCTTCATTCGAACAGAATCCAGCCTTCCAAAGTGCATGACAACAGTAATAAAGCTCCAGTCCTGTCTCATAAAATCAGTCTGAGTTTGAACAAATTAAAAACATGCATAGTACATACTCTGACCACAATGCTTTGAACCTGTTAGTCATACAAGATCTTCAGGAAATATCCAACACTGGAGAATGAACATAATACCAACTATGTCAAAGAGGAAACCCAAGGAAAAGTAGAAAATGCTTTGAACTAAATAAAACGTGAAAACTTCACTTGCAAAATGTATTAGATACAGATTTAACAATCGTAAAAGAAAGTTTTTATCCACAAATAACAGCATTAAACAATATAGGTATTTTAGTTTATTTTAAATTTTTAGATGTATTTATATTGTGTGTGAGGAGTGGGGTGTATGTGTGCCATGGCATGTATGTGGAGGTCAGAGGACAACATGAAGGAATCAGTTCTCTCCTTCCATCTGGATCCTGGGGATTGAACTCAGGTTGTAAGCCCCTCTTACAAGCACCACATTCAGACTTCTTACAGGGTCAGAAAATTATATATATTTTACATCAATCTCCATAATGAAAAGAAAAGGAGCACATTAAATGTCATATGAACATAACAAAGGAACACAGTAAAGACAAGAATAGAAAGAAATGAACTTGAAAACACAAAGATAACAGGAAGAATGCAGCCTATAGCCCTTAACCTGAAAGGTAAATTAAACTCCAAAATATTTGAAATTCACCTCAAATCATCAGCACATGGAGAAAAAAGGATAAAAAGAAGAAAAACTCCATGTCATTAAAAGAAAAGATGATACTATATATTCTTCAAAAAAAATACAAATAATAGAAAAGGGGTAATATAAAAACCTTAGGCCAGCAAGTATGAAAAAATGAGCTACAAACTACTAAATCATTCTTGAGAAGAAACTGATAAGCAGCATAGTCTAAATATATCAAAGAAACTGAATTAAGAGTTAAGCAAAAAGTTGTCAGATGTTTTCACTACTAAATTCCACTAAAGACTGAAGAAAGCAATAATATAAAGTTGATCAGCTTCTTCCTAATATGGAAAGATGGAAAATGCTTTCTCACCACTCTATAAGGCAATACTAATTTGATACCAAAATTTGATAACATCAAACTTCTAAAGCTTTTAAAATTTTTAATTATTAGAAGCCTAAAAAATAAATATAGTCAAAATCCAATTATTCACACTTTTAAAAGTCAAGCAAACTTAACAAAAACAACAAAGAGAACACAACTACATTTAGAAATTGTGCCTGTTGTTATTGATCTTATATTTAATAAGGTACACAGAGCAATTGAAAACTTAGTGCTTAAAAGGCCAAGTTTTATGCTAGGAAAATAATTAATTAAATGTGGCTGACAAAGAATGATGAAGGGCAAGTGATATTTTGGATATCCAGGGATCATGTTAGGGGTAATTTACCTACAGAAATGTATTTAAGCCCAGACCTCCAAGGAAATGAGCCTATAAGAATCTGAAGAAGAAAGACTAAAACTATGAAACAGAAATGGAGACATAGAACACAAAAGATAAAGTCCAGAGAAGCAGGCATGGGAATGTAGACCGTAACTGACAATGTTTCAGAATGAATAAAAAGAAATTACGTTCTCTATCATGCTAGCATAAATAGTATAAGTGGGCCACATTAAAAACAAACATCTAGACACATTGGCACACAATTGCAGGATGTGGAAGATGATTTCATGATAGTACTGGGGGGACGGCACCTACTCTTTCCGGAAGCTTGTCTGCTAAATGAAGGGAAAGGTTACACAGACTAAGATTTGAAAAACAATCCATTGTCTTCTTTTGTTTGGGCTGAGGAGAAATTTGAATATGATGTAGTCATCCAGAGAAATTGCTAGAAGTGTCAGAGACAATGTGATGAGGCACGCTGTGGAAAGAAGTGTAATGAGGACCTTCATTGGAGAGAGCATCTGACACTGCTGGACTGCTGTCTCTCAGTATCATAAAGACAGATTGGTGCAGGTGTGTGGAGAGACTGGGTGAGTGAGTAGGCTAGAACTGACATAGGATCCACTGACCCTCAAAGTTTTGACTAAAGAAACAAACAAATAAAACAAATGGCTGGAGAGATGGCTTAGTAATTAAGAGCACTTACTGTTCTTCCACAGGCCTTGGGTTCAGTTCTCAACATTCACAAGGCAACCCACAATTGCCTTTAATTCCAGTCCCAAGGAATTTGATGGCTTCTTCTCTGTCTGTCAATGCTACATAGCACTCAAGTGTACACTCAGGTAAACATATATATAGACATAAAATAAAATATATGAATTCTTGTGTGTCTGTGTGAGTATACCTCATGTGTGTGGGTACCAACAGAGGCCAGAAGACAGTGTCAGATCCCCTGGATCTGAAGTTACTAGCAGTTGTGAACTGTTCCACATGTATGCTGGGAACTGAACTTCTGTCCCCTTCCCGAGGAGCAAACCCACCTAACCCCTGAGCTATCTCTCCAAAGCTGTGATTTTAAATGTCCCTTGAATGTTATAAATTCTGGGGATTGTAAAAAAAATGGGAAAGTTGATGAATAACAATTGCATAATGATACAATAATAAAATAATAATGGAAAAGCTCCTTAATAACAATTGTATAATAATAACAATAGTAAAAGTAATAACAGGCACTTCATTCTCAGAAGGAAGAAGACTCAAGGCAGATGGGGTAGTCTTCATCTCATCTGACATGCATTGAAGCTGGTAACATGTTTGTTCCCTTGTAAATGGAAAAATAAATCTTTGTAAGTTCAAAAGTATGGATTTCTGAGAAAAAGCAAATATACTTTGTGGGTCACCAAAATAAGTCTAAAAAAAATCTATGTTTTAATTCTTAGCTCTTAAAGTTGACCCATCTAAATAGATGAGGCAGTTAGAACTACAACGTATTGATACAAATTTTCCAGAACTCAGTTGTGCTTTTATTTTTGTTTCCTTTCTCCAGATAACCTAATTACTTTCTCAAGTTCTTTCCAAATGGAGGATGACACATGGATATGACACAGTGAGGTAAGACATCAAAGTATGAGTAGATGTGAGGCTGAAGAATTCTGCTATGTTAACAAAAAAAAATCAGTTAGACCTTCCCATCATTTAAAAAAATCAGTCATGTTTGTTGCTTTCAATCATTTATTGCTAAAAATGAAATAACTCAGTATTTGAAGTGGCAGAGAGGCAGTGAAGAGACTCCCTTCAGATTCTCCATTGCATAAAATTAATTGGTTCAATGTAAGCTGGTGGATTGTCTAGGGACTCTTGATAAATGCTCTTTAAAAACCATGAAGTGGTATGTTCTGAAGTGAAAAGATGATACAAGTGTTAATTAGTACAAGCTGCTCCATTGGCAGCATTTATAATCTGGTCAAGCCCATTCTAGAAATAACTATTCCTATCAAAAATGGCATGGAATTTCCAACCAAATGAATGTGAGGGAGAACAAATATGCAGAGGAGAATATTGCCCATGGTGGAAACACAACTTCTAGATTAGAACATAAACTGTAGTAAATCTACTATTCCTTAAAAGGCACAAAGTTCCTCTAGCCGCAGAGATGCTTGTAAAAGGAATACTACCTCTAAGGTCATGTGGCCTTCCCTAAAATGTTTGACAAAGCAAGTCTTTTTGTCCCCAAGCCTAATACTGATGAGAAACTGAAAATTCCACAAATCTGGGGGCAAAAATTAGTTGGACGACTTGTACCTGCCTTCTCACTAACAGTTTAGATGTGTGGTACCAAGTATCTGAAATTTGAACAGTCCTTTAAAATTTAACTGTCACTGCCTCAGCCTCTGTGGCTTGGTTTCAGTGGAAAGGTAGTAGAAAGTTCACCTTAGCTTAGCACTAGAGCTTTGGGCCAAGGTGACCAAACTGCCTGACAAAGGTCTTCATCTGTTCTTTAACTAAACAGAATGACAAATTTCCTCTATCCAAGAGCTATTATGTGAACCATTCATGAACATGCATGGAAGATCAGACTATACAATATTGCTTTATCTGGCACCAAGAGCAAGCAAAGATCAAAAAGCTAAAGAGATCAAAGTTGACAGAGAGTATGAAAGAATCCCTTTAGGTTCCATTGGGAACATCTTTCCATCAGTCAGAGAAGTTTCAACCCAACTGCTGTTTCTTGAGAGATTTTTGAGCAAATAATACGTATCCTTTCCAAGAATTTATTTCCTGGTTTTATGACTTGCTGGAACTCAGTGAACTGCACTGGTTAAATGTAACTGACCATTACATGCCCATATGTCGAGGGTGACTATCTTCAACAGCTTATCTACTGAGATGAAGATAATTCCATGTCTGGCTCGTCAGACCCTCCTACCCTGATGGCAGTGAAGTAAGAAAGATCAGGAGGCTTAGTAATAACGCAGCTAGCCAAGAAGTAAAGAAAACCTTGTTCGAGTTTTTTTCCTAATAAAAAGTTGAGAATCTGTCATCAAATTTTGATGATGCCTAATTTTAGTCCCTTCTTCAAATTATTTCCTTTTTTGACTTATTTTTTCATGGATTTCTGTCTTTCAAAATGTTGGTCAATAGAGGTGGTGAGGATACCACAAAAAAAGAGAGCCTTTTGGTTTGTCATTGTGTCCATATGAAAGACATAAAGAAAATCTTGTTTTCTCCTTGTGGAGATGCTGTATGGAGGCACTCTCATGAACGCATTCCTATACCAAGCATTTGTTGCAGTGAAACAGCTAAGGGACATAAGAGTGTGTGCTTCAGTGTCCCAGGGCAGGAACACAGCATGAGGATATTAGACAAACATTTGTCACTACTGAAGAGCACAGCTAAGACTGGCATCAGAAGTTTGAGCATCCTTTGGCTGTTGAAGAGGACTCAGAAACAAAGCAAAACAAACAAAAAGAACCCTTGACCTCATCTCTTAGGATTTTATGTTTGTTTGATTTAATAAGCTGTCATTGTGTAGTAACTATTTGTCTACAGTATTCTAGGCACTGAGATCTTCATGGTCTAAATGTTGCAAAGTCTGTCCTCAAATACCTAACATGTGGAGGTCTGGAACAACCTATGGTCTGAGTCCTGCTGTTCATGTGATAGAGAGACAGATGGTAGATTTCATCCTCAGTCTGGGCAGCAACTTCACTGACATTCTCTTGATGTGATCAAAGATCATGACCAAGGCAACTTTTAGAAAAGTAGTTATTTGGGCTTAAGATCCCAGGTGGAGAGTCAATAATGGGGAGGCATGGCACCAGGAAGCCAGAGCAGAAAGCTGAGAGATCATATCTTCAATGACAAGTATAAAGCAAAAGAATGAACTGAGAGTGGGCTGGGCTATGAACTCTGAGACCCCACCCACAATGACGCACTTCCTTCAACAAGTTTGCACCCCCCAAACAGTGCCACCAAGTGAAGACCATGTGCTCAAATACCTGAGCCTATGGGGAACATTCTCATCCCAACCACCATAATAATCATACTAAATTTTTAAAAAATGTCTGCATAGAGGGTACAGTACAAACAAAGGCAGACTGGCATACAGGACCCCAAAGCATAAGATGGAAGGATAAGAGATGCAGCTTAGAAAGATAAAGACTTTATGCAGGAAATGTGTTCTCTGAGAGGGAGAAAGGAGCTTGGACTTTATGTGCAGAGTTTCTAGAGCAAGTTCATCTGGAGTAGAACTTTTTCTACTCCCATCCTTTCGCTGCCACCCATCCCTCACTTCTCAAGTGATTAATTCCCTCAGGCCCATTTTCTAGAGTGCCTCAAATCTCTCATCTTAGTACCACCATTATTTAATTTGTCTCACCTATCTCTTTTTCAGTTTATTTTTTCTGCCTTACTGATGCACACACTCAGTTTTCTCGGAAAGGTAAATAGGCTTACAATTCTACCTCACAGTCCTGTTTTGCAGAGAAGTCAGGGCAGGAACTTAAAGCATTAGGTCATATTTCATCTACAGTAATGAGCAGAGAAAAATAAAGAATGCATGCTAGTGCTCAGCTTGATTTATCTTCCCTTATACCATACAGGACCTAAAACCAGGGACAGATGCTGCATACTTTCAGGATGATCTTCCACATCAGTTAAGACAATCAAGATGATCCCGTACAGCCTGCCCACAGATCAACCTAATCTAGATAATTCCTCAGAAGTGGTATCACCTTTACAATTTAAACTAACAATTACAGCCAGGTGGTGGTGGCACATGCCTTTAATCCCAGCACTCGTGAGGCAGAGCCAGGCAGATCTCTGTGAGTTCCAGGCCAGCCTGGTCTAAAGAGTGAGATCTAGGAAAGGCACCAAAGCCACACAGAGAAACCCTGTCTCAAAAAAAAAAAAAAACAAAAACAAAAAACAAAAATCAAAACAAACTAACTAACTAACAATCACAACTTTCAAGCTTAAAAATGTCTCTTTGATTTCATCTAAGGCAATTTTTTCAGTGAGGTCTCAAAAATATTATTGAAAGAATGTTTTCTATGTGTATGAAATTTTACAATTATCAATATACAGTGTTGCTATAGTAAAAATGTAGGAGAGCAGTTAGTCCTTTCGTTTATGGATGAATTAGGGTGGGTCAAAGGGTTGGGAGGCACTTGGATTAGCTATCTAAACGATAATATTTAGACAGACTTAATTGTGATCTTAAACTTCTAGTTTTTCTGACATTTGCCCTTCGTTCTTTAGCTTCATGAATAGATTCTAGCCTCACTGGCATTTCAACTATTCTGTTACCCATCTTGTCAACATGCTTCCAACAGCTTTTATCCACCAGACATATTTCTATGTCTCCTCCATCTCTCACTGCAACATGATTTCATGGCTTACTTCATTATTTAGGGTTGACACTTAAAAAAAAAAACAACTTCTCTTTCTCAGGAGAAATGAAATTTACCTTGAGTCACAACTTCAGGCTAATTTTTAAATGAATAAATGAGCAAGGGGCTATTGCATAGAGTAACTTGCTTCCTTTAGTTCCTGCTATCAATCCTAACTACCTGATTTTGATCCCTGTGATCCACATGGTAGAAGAGGAAAACAACCCCCACAAGATATCCCCTGACCTCTACCTCTACAAACACATAAAGATATACAAACATACACACATACATGAAACAATGAAAATTAGAAGACACCAATTGTCATATTATCATGACACAAAAGCCTGCATAAACTGTGCATTGGATTCCTTGCCCTACTAATATATTTCATTGAGTCATCTTGGTTCTGGTCAATACATAATGAATGCAGATAAAATAAGATGGTTTTGGACTGATACTTTCTATGTCTTTTTTCATCATCCAAACCAGGAATTTTTTATTTCCCAGAGAAGCTCAGATAAAAGTTATTGACCAGAGATTCACTAAAATAATCTAAGTTTTTGAATCTCAGTCAGTTCTTCAATAGAGATGAATGCCTAATGCCTTTGATGATAGGCCCCACAGAACTGAAAGAACTTCAAAAAAACCACAGTCATCAATCATGCATGGCAGCTCTTCATGGAGGCCATGCTGAAGAATTTAACAGGTTCTTACAATGTCTGCACCTTGAGATTTTCAAGGGTTGTTTAAAAGAGCTCACTGGGATGTGATTAATGGGGAGCTTAGAGCCTCATGCATAATTTAGAAGCAATTACAGTTCAGGGAAATAATACGATAACTTCTGAAATTCAAACAAAAAAAAATCCTGGAAAAACAATTAATCACTAGCAATTACAGAGTTAAAATAACTAACTTACTATTTGAAGTACTCTCCTATAATTATGTACTCAGTCCTAATTTAGCTTATAAATGTAATCAAAATTAGGGATGTATCAGCATTAAAAACTCAAAATATCATAAAAGACATGAAGTTTTTGGTGTTTTTTACTATGTAAACTTTCCACCTCCAGAGTTTATGTAGCCGTGGCTAGCCCTTGATTGTGCCTTTAAAATCTGAATTTTTTGATATTTAAAATGATTCTTAGACAAATGTAATTTTATACAACTTTTAAACTAATTTGAAAAGTCTGCAGTAAAAATCTTCATTTCCTTAAGTATTTATAGTGTTTGAGATGGGTAAGGCCGAAAGCTCTGGGTCATGCCTTAAGCTAACAAAGAGCTCTGCCATGCACAGTAGTATCCTGACCTAGAGGACACTTGAACCGGACCCTCAATATGACCACTGCTGACATATGACCAGGAAACACCATGGCAGCTGGAAGCAGAGCCCACCAAATAGTTCACACATAAATACCTCAGTCCTTTGTTTAATAAAGGAGATTGCTTACAACCTCCCAGAGCCTGTGTTGTTTGGTTCTGAGTCTATTCACCCCTTGCCCCCGGGATCAGAGACAGTGGGACCCCAGCTGCAGCTCAAGCAACATTCTGGCACCAATGTGGACTCTATGGACCCATTCCTAGGGCTTGCTGTCTGGGTCCTCTTTAACTTTCTTTTTTGACATTCTTTATTTTTTGCTGGCCAGCTTTCTGTCCTGATTCCAATTATGACTCCGTGTTGTGATGCATGCCCTACAGCTGACTATCGGTGAGTAGACCCCTCCTTCTCAGTTCTTTGTTCGTCCTCCCAACTGGTCTGGTGAATGTTGGGTTCTCTCTCTCTCTCTCTCTCTCTCTCTCTCTCTCTCTCTCTCTCTCTCTCTCTCTCTCTCTCTCTCTCTCTCTCTGTCTCTCTCTCTCTCTCTCTCTCTCTCTCTCTCTCTCTCTCTCTCTGTCTCTCTCTCTCTCTCTCTCTCTCTCTCTCTCTCCTTCTCTTCATTCCCTCCCCTCACTCATCTTTAAGGTACATACTGTTTATTTTTGACTCTTTCCGGCGTTCCCACATAAGGGCTGGCCACCCAGAAAACAGAATCAAGAACCGACCTCCTGAAAGGTCTTTTTTCTCCAGAGACACCATGTGGGGAAGTCCCCCCACAAAGCACTTACACGCAAACACATGCCTTTTCTTTCATTTTATGTGGGACCATCCATGGCTCTGAACCAACTGAAGTTTATTGCCTGGGGCTACTCTCCGGGAGAAACTGAAGGGCTTTCTGCCCCTGCCAGCCCATTTGAGGTGTGGTCAAAGGTTGTTAGTCTATTGTTCTTGAATCTGGTTATGTGATCACCAGTTAAGAGTCATAAGGGCAGTGACCGATATATTAAATTCACTGTGAGGCTTTCTGTCTACTCCCTGCAGGAATCCCCTGCTCTGTCCCCCTGGGAGGAGTGGGAATGTTCTTCTCGTGGTACCCAGTTCCCTTAGTCCTATCGTTCACCTGTCTGTCATCTCCCAGCTTTCCTGCCCACCCTTGTCCCGCCTTCGTCCCGCCAAGCTTTGTCCCTTCTCTGGTCTGTCCCAGTCCCATAGCCTGAGTGCAGGGAGCTGCTCTAGCTGTTGCTGCTGGCTGCTTGCAGTCCCACCCAGCAGCACCATCTGTCCTTGTCCCTGGGGCCCTCAGTGAGCACAGAGAGAGGCCTTTACTGTCGCTGGCGGCTTAAGGCTGTGCCCAACAGCTGTGTCCCCGTCTATCCTAGTTGCTCCCAGCGAGCACAGGGAGAAACTTTTGCAGCTGACTGCAGGCTGCCTTGCCCAGCCTTGGCTATCCGCAGCAGCCTGTCTTTGCTGCTATGAGCAAGTGCAGGGTATCTGGCTATCTTTGTAGCAGCCTGACCAGCTTAAATCTACATGCATAAGCCTCAGGGAGTGGGAGCCCCAGCGGTTGCCAGGCCACAGCTGCCCAGCCCCGAGTGGTTGCCTGGCTCCGCATGCAAGGCTGCCCCACTTGCCTGTGGAAAGCTTGCCCCAGCACTGTGCAGCTGACCCGCTGGCAGATCCTTGACTGCACAGCTTCTCCGTGTGCCCAAGCTGTGGGAATCCACAGCGACTGCCAACCGCGCACATCCTGTGCCCACACATGCCCTGCGCCCACGAGTGCCAGAGTTGCTGGGAGCCACAGCAGCTGCCAGCCTCGCGGTGCGGCCTGGTGCAGCTTCCTTGGAGAGCCACAGCAGCTGTAGGGTATTGGCATGGAGGCATGACCACACCCTGCTGCCACCACGATCAGGGCACCAGAGCCATGATCTGAGCGCCCCAGGGAAAATGGGACTCAGGTGATAGCTGAGCTGGGCCACCCCACCCATCAGGCAGCAGCTCACAAGCGCTGTCCTGCCTCTGCCCATTTTGAGATAAGCCGCATCTAAGGCCAAACTGAACACGAGCTGTCCTGCCCTTCCCCCGCACCTCATATAAGGCAGGAGAGAAGGTGGGACCTTCCTGCCAGGTCTCTAGACATCAGGTGGCTGTGGTTGCAGCACAATCACTAAAGGGCTTTTCAGCACCAGACTGCTGCAGCCTTTCACTCCCCTGCACAGGGAGCACCTGGTTCAACACTAGGGCGGCAACTGTGAGTGAGCAGTCGCAGTCCGGGGCTCCTGCACCTTTAACTCTCACTCTTCAGAAGCACGCAGTCCCATTTAGCAGCTGCAGTTTTGATCAGGAGAGGCTGCAACTTTTAACTCCCGCTGACAGCTATCTCAAGTACTCCCTGGAGAGTGCAATTTTTTACCCTTCCTTTGACTAACAATGGGTAATTTCCCTGCTACTGGGATATTCACATCAAGTGTGCAAACCTGGCCAGCTTTTGGGCTGAAGCCTCTGTCATAGCACCCTGGATATCTCCTGATAATATCTGGGCCTCAGCTCTTTGGATGCGTGTTTTATTCCTAGCCAGAAAAAGAGAAATTCAGGAAGGTAAATCTCCACATGCATCATTTATTCCTATTTTATTAGACATTAGAGCTTGTATAAAAGAAGGTGCCATGGATGATGTTCTTAAAGCTTTTAATGATCACTATAAAACACAAAAGATGGATACCCTCTCGCTTGACTTCCCACCTCCATATGTAGAGCCAGATTCAGAGGATAAGAACAACCCATCAAAGAAACCTCATAAACAATCCCCTCCCACCTCACCTTCCAACAAGGAAAGTCTGTATGTATCCTTGGGCAGACCTACCTTCATCCTCATGCCGTGAAAAGCATCACTGTGATTCCCTTAAGGCAAAACCAACATCAGTAACTAAAGCCTGCCCCACCCTGATACCTGAGTCCTTTATGCAAGCTCTAACAATAAAGTATCACTCTATTAATCCTTTTGCCCTTCCAGTTAATGTAGGACCTAATGCTGCCACCCAGCCTTGGGTACCCCTCTTATGGATCTGTCTTTGATTCGTAAAGCCGTTAATGAATCAGGTCCTGACTCGCCATATTTTGAACAGGTGCTATGACAATGGACAATGCATTTACAAACCTACTATGACTGGTTGCATTTAATGAAAGCTGTATTGGACCCGCAGCTTTTCTTAATTGGCATGCTGCTTAAGAAGAAGCTGAAACACAAGCATGCCTAAATATTCAATATAATATTGCTAACACCCACATTGGCCTATAATTCCATCTCTCCAGATCTAACACATTTTTCTGGTCTCCACGGGACCTGAACTCATGTGCACATACTTATACACAGATACGCACTGCAGTTGGCTTTTTTTTTTTTTTTTACTCTTTGGGGGCACAACTCCTAAATAAATACATAAATACAGCCTTAGCTTACCTTGTTTCAAGATAGCTTTTCTGACTTAAGTTATCCCATTTCTCTTTAACTACATTTTGACTCTGGGCTTTTTTCCTTTCTTAATCTATATATCTTTCTTTCCTTCTTACTCCATGGCTGGCTATGTGGCTGTGTGGCTGGCCCATGACCTCTTCCTCTCCTTTCCTCACTCCTCCTCTCTTCTCTAGATTTTTCCTTCTATTTATTCTCTCTTCTGCCTACCTATTGGCTGTTCAGCTCTTTACAGACCAATCACATGGTTTTAGGCAGGCAAAGTAACACAGCTTTACAGAGTTAAATAAATGCAACATAAAAGAATGCAGCACATCTTTGCATCATTAAACAAATATTCCACAGCATAAACAAATATAATGCATCTTAAACAATATTCCACAACAACATACAAGTATACACATTTAAATATAAAACAAATGGCAGGCTGTGTGGCTGGGTCTCTAGCCCCTGACATTCTTCTCCTTGATCCCTCTTGTTCTTCTCCTCCCACATTTCTCCTTATTTATCCTCTTTGCCTGCCAGCCCCATCTATTTCTCTCACTTGCTTCACTATTCAGGCAAAGTCATACAGCATCACAGAGTTAAACAAATGTAACATAAAAAAGTAGCATACCTTAAAATAATATTCCTTAAACTCTATATGTAGACGAGGTTGGCCTTGAACTCACAGACATCTATCTGCTTTCCAAGTGAACCATCATGCCATGCTACATCTTGCCAGGGATTCAAACTCAGTTCTTTATGTTTAGGCATGGAGATCTTTCTAACTAATCTATATCCCCAGCTTATGGAAACCAATATTTATTATTTTCATTTCACAAAGGAGTTAAGGAAGTACAATGTAAGTAGTGAAATTGACTGAAGTCACTAAATTTGAAAGAGTTTTGTTGTTGTTGTTGCTGCTGCTGTTTGTTTTGTTTGTCATTGTTGTTGTTTTGAGACAGGGTCTCTCTGTGTAGCCCTGGCTGTCCTGAAACTAGCTCTGTAGACCAGGCTGGCCTAGAACTCAATTTGGCCTGTCTCTGCCTCCCTGTTGTTGAAATGAAAGCCATGCATCAACACTACCCAGCTTGAAAGAGGTTTTAATAGATGTAACCCTTTCTATTTATAAAGCAAACAATGTCTTCCCTAACCTGTAACTGAAGGTTTCCTGTGGCCACCTGGCTCCTGCTGCTGTTCAGACCCAAGTAAACACACAGAGATTTATATTACTTATAAACTGTATGGCCATGGCAGGCTTCTTACTATCTAGTTCTTATATCTTAAATTAACCCATTTCTATTAATATATCCCTTGCCACATGGCTCGTGGCTTACTGGTATCCTTACATCTTGCTTCTCATGGTGGCAATGGCTGGCAGCGTCTTCTGACTTAGCCTTCCACTTCCCAGAATTCTCCTCTCTGCTTATCCTGCCTATACTATAGTTCCTGCCTGGCTACTGGCCAGTCAGCATTTTATTTATCAATCAATCAGAGCAACACATTCACAGCATACAGAAAGACATCACCAGCACTAACCCTGACTTCAGTTTCAGGATTAAGGCCTTTAATGGGCTGACTTTTTAAGTACCACAGTTTCAGCCACAGTGGAATCTGGATGTATCTGTTATCAAATATCACAGAGAATTGCAGGAAACTGTGTCCTTCACAGCACTCTCTCTGATTTGCCTCCACTCCACTTCAATCAGCTGTGAGAATACTGGTGATCTGAGGCTAATGATGAAATGTGAACATAATAGATCCTTCATTTCAAAGATCAGCAGTCATTCCAGTGCCAGGCTGATGATGAGGCTCTTAGAGATAAGTGTTTTACTTCTACCAGCATTTTGCCCTATTTTTTTATACTTTTCAGGAAATGTATTTAGTTTTTATGTTTCCACAGAGGGGTACCACTCAAGAGCCACTATAAAATCATAGAAAACAGCTATTGCCACTGTTAGAAACTGCAGGGCATTTTCTAGATCTATAGAGTGGAGATGAAGCATGGCTTTCTGAACTGTTTGAGCGCTTCCCTGAGTCACTTTAAATGGAGCCACTTAAGGAATAGAGTGGGAATATTTGAAACACTAGAATGAACATATTCTGAAAGAATCAGCACTTAAAAAAACAAAAATCTTTATTTTCTATAATTACAATGTTTACAATCATATTTTCTCTGTAGTAATCTCTATTGTATTTGAACCCAGGGACAATTGATGCTTTGTTTTGTTTTTCTGTTTGAAACTTGTGCACTTACCCAGGTTTTGCACTGTTGATTATGGAGCTAATCAATGTAAATCTACCAGAAAAAAAAAACGCCCTCTTGTCTACAAAACACCCCTTGTTTGGCAGAGGGAAAACAGACATGAGTCCTTAAAGATAGTCAGGGAAGGGAACAAATAATCCAACAAATAGTAGGAATTCAAAACAAGGAGGGGCTGGATGAAAGGCTTGCAGGATTGAAGAGAAAGTCAAAACAAACAAACAAAAAACACACAGAATTTTCTGAAGGAAGGACAGTTAGCATTTTAAACACTAACTTGGGTTTTGAGTGCCAGATATTTGGGACGTATGAAGGCTTCAGGAAATACTGGCTATGTGAATGAAGTTATACATGTCCAGGAAAACAAAAAGGAAGGATTCAGGTCCCAAGAACTAAGCAGAAAATTAGTGTTTTGACTAAGAGTTAGGTTTCTGCATTTTTGATCCTTTCCCTAAGGACATCAAATTGTAATGCTTAATGAAAATACACACGGTGGAGTAAGAAATGAAGAAACAATTGGCTCTTATTTGATACACTAGACAAACATGGTGCTAAGATTTGAAACAGTTTAGAAGATAAGAATATTTTCTGTTCCTTTGTCATTGAGGAGTTAGATACCTTGCTTTCCACCAGCAAATCAGATTTCTAGATATTGTCATTGACACAGTTTTTTCCTTAAATTCTTCTATGATTCTGTTGTTATGTCCCAGGATTCTCAAAAGACTCATTCCATTTTTCCCTTCTCCACTATACATTTTTCTTGCCTTGAGTCCATAAAAGATTACTGATACACAATAACTATATATAGTTAAGGGAGTATAATATGCTGTTTTACTACACATAGTCCTTATTTAATGATCAAACCAGGACAATTAGAATATTATAAGTACTTACCATCTCTTTATTGTGAGAACATTCAAAAAATTTTTTTTAATTTGAAATGCACAATGCAGTCATGAGACTTTCCTCTGTTTTAAACCATCAGAAAACATGTTCCTTCTATTCACTGTAATACTATAACCTCTGACCAACCTCTTCCAGTCCTCTTCCTTCCCTTTCTCTCTAGAATCTAGCAACTATTCTCAACCTTAGTGAGTCCCAGTGCTGTTGAACATGCCGCCTACACACCCCCCCACAAGAATGAAGATCTCATGACATACATTCCTCTGTACCTGCTTTGTGTCTAATAAAGTATCCTTCAGGCTTATCTATGTTTTCATAAGAAACAGGATTTCATGCTTTTTATGACGAGGTAAACCATGCCCCCTTTCTTTATAGAGATGCCTGCGTGAATCTTTTGCTCTTTTTTTTTTTTTTTTTTGGTTTTTTTTGAGGGTATCTCTGTATAGTTTTGGTACCTGTCTTAGATCTCACTCTGTAGATCAGACTGGCCTTGAACTCACAGAGATCTGCCTGGCTCTGCCTCCTGAGTGCTGGGATTAAAGGCATGTGCCACCACCACCCAGCTTCTTTTGCTCATTTTTAATTGGATTATTTATTTGTTTTGCTATTCAATTGTTTGAGTTTCTTACAGCCTTTGAGTATTATTAACCCTTTGTTTTGTTGAACTATAATTTGTAAGTATTTTCTTCCATTCTCTTCACTCTGGTTTTCTTTGTCATGCAGAAGATTTAAATCTTGACTTAATCCCTCCATTTTTTTTTATTTTGCTCCATAAGTGCTTTTGAGATCTTTTCTTAAAAATCCTTTCTAAGACTAATATTATTCAGTGTTTTTTGTATGTATTTGGCTCATGGTTTTACAATTTCAGGTGGCCCATTTAGATTATTCATCTACTTTTAGTTGACAAGGTCCTAGTTTCACTGTTTCCACAGTGGTGGAAACACTAGCTCTCCTGGTACCACATGTAGGTTCTGGGCTTTTGTTGTTTGTTTGTTTGTTTGTTTTTTGTTTTTTTTAAAATACTGAATCTTTTTCAAAAAGTCAGGTAGCTTGAACTGAGAAAATAGCTCAGTCAGTAAAGTGCTTGCCAGGCAAGCACAGGGACCTGAGTTCAAGCCCCCAGCACCAATGTGAAATCTAGGTGAAGTAATGGAATACCACAGCCCCAGCACTGGGAGACAGAGGCAGAGAGATCCAGGGAATATTCTGGTCAACTCATCTAGCCAGTCATCTAGCCAATGAGTTCTCAGCTCAATGAGAGATCCTGTTTCAAAGCCAAGGTGAAGAGGAACTAAGTAAGAACCCTATATTGATCTCTGGCTTCCATGAACACTTGCACACATACATGCACACACAAAAACATGTATGTAGTACATATGCAACACACACACACACACACACACACACACACACACACACACACACACACACACAATTGGCTCTAGATGCATGGATTTAGTTTTAGACTTTCTATTCTGTCCCATGGCATTTGAGTCTGTTTTCAAGCCATTACCATTGTATTATGGTTGACTCTGTAGTATATTTCAAAGTCAGGTAGAACTATGCCTTATGCTTTGTTCTTTCTACTTAAGATTGTTTTGGCTACATGGAGTCCTTTATGAATCCATGTGTATTCTAGGATTTTTATTTCTAGTTCTGTGTATAAATTTATTGATATTTTGATGGGGATTGTACTGAATCCATGTATCTTATTGAGTCATGTGGATATTTGGACAGCATCAATTCTCTCAGTCCATGAACATGTATACTATTTACATTTGTGTTTTTTTTTAAATTCTTTCACCAATGTTTTTAGTTTTAATTTTATTTGTTTGTGTGTTTGTGTGTATGTGTATTTGTGTCTGTATACCATGTGTGTATGTGTGTGTGTATGCCCTCAGAGGCCATTTGAGAGTATGGGATTCCCTGGGTTAATTTAACAAGGTTATATCAACCTTGTTGATATAATCAAGTAACATTGTATCAACTAAGTCTATAAAGTGGTTGTTAGTAAAGCTAAAGGATAGAAATGCTCCAAAACCATAATAGAAACTTTCCACTTGACTGTCACCACTGGACAGATCATCTAGACAGGTTATAAAGAAGATTAATTTCAACTGCATGCTAGATCAAACAGGTAACACAAACACTTGAAGAATATTCCATCCAACAGTTACAAGAACTGGGTATGGTGGCACATGCTGTTGTTCCTTTCTAGCCATTTGAACTCCACAGCACTAGAGTTAAAAACACCTAGGTATGAGCATTCCTAGATTTTAAGTGGATACAGGACATTTGAACTCAGTCCTTATGCTTTCACAAGAAGTGTTTTATCCACCAAGCAATTTGCTTAGCCCATACAACTAACTAAGAGTGAAAGTAAGATATACAGAAGCAAGAAAAGGAAAAACCTCACAGGCAAAAGGCAGATGGGCTAGTTTTAAGTTAAGAAAATCTGGCAAGAAACAAGCCAAGCTAAGGCCTGTTGTTCATAATTAAGAATAAGCCTCCATGGTGATTTATTTGGAAGCTGGGTGGTGGGCTCCCAAAAGAGAAAAACAAACAACAACAGACAGTCAATGCTGCATAGCAAGGCACTGCCTCAAAAGAAACAAAAGAACACCAATATTTCAACTTATTCTCCAAAATAAAACAAATTATGGATCATTTTCAAATTCTTTTAACAAAACTAGTATTATCCTGCTACCAAAACCAGACAAAGACACAACAACTAAAAAATTATAGGCCAATATCTCTGGTGAATCTAAACATAAAAATTTTCAATAATTGCAAACCAAATTGAAGAATACATAAAGATTATCTATCATTATCAAGTTGGTTTCATCTCAGAGATATGGGGATGGTTCAACAGAAGTAAACCAGCAAAACTAATGCACAACATAGACTCAAGGGCAGAAACTGTATGATCAACCCATTAGATGCAGGAAAAAGCATTTAACAAACTCTACAACTTTTCATGAAAAAAGTCCTGGAGACACTAGGTATCTTAGGATTACTCTCACTGTGATAAAACACCATCACCAAAAACAACTTGAGGAGGAAAGGATTTTTTCACTCATACTTCCATACAGAAGTTCACAGTTCATTCTTGAAAGTAGGTAGGGCAGGAACTCAAGCAGGATAGCAACCTGGAGGCAAGAGCATATTCAGAACCTTGGTGGGGGGGTGCTGCCTACTGACTTATTCCCCATGTCTTGCTCACCTTGCTTTCTTATAGAATCCAGGAACACTAGACCACCAGCACCACCCACAATGGCCTGTGCTTTCCCTCATTAGTCACTAATTAAGAAAATACTATACAGGTGTGCCTGAAGCCCAATCTTATTGAGGCATTTCTCAGATAAGGTTCCATCCTTTCAAATGACTCTAGCTTAGACATATAACTAACAGCACACTAGAAATGCAGGAGATAGATCTCAATACAATAAAGTTAGTATTATTCAACTGTTAGGAAAAATGAAATTATCAGGGAAATGGATAGACTAGGAAACAATCATTTTGAGTGAGATAGTCCAGATTCAGAAAAATGTTGCAAGTTTTCTCTCCCTTATGGAAGCTAACCCTGAATCTTCAGATATGTTTTTCTTTTTTAATACTCATAGAGGTAAAAAAATTAGTAAAGGGCCATGCAGGGGTGGGGGAGAATTTTCAAAGGACGGGAGATAAAATGCAGTGGCAAAAAAAAAAAGAAAAAAAAAACTTTAAAAGGTAATAATGGAATAGGAAGAGTTGAATTAGGGTGGGGATGGGAAGGCAGAGTAGAGGAGAGAATATGGAGAGAGATAACATGAAATAGGCCATATAGAAACCTACTACTGTAGAAGCTTCACAGGGCAGGGCAGGGTTTAATTGAAGTTACCCTAATAGACACTATAGGCTAATAAATAAAAAAGCCCAATCCTGGGTATGAGTTACTTCTTTTAGAGCTGTTGGCCAGCTAGGTCCCATAAACCCTGATATTACAGGCTATTGTCAATGCTATTGGTCTGCACTCCAGAACTTGATAATAAAACTCTATTGTTAAGAACACTACATACTTGAGTAATATTACATGAAGAAATCAAGCTGATTCTGACCTGGGAACTTCATCCTTCCTGATGCACACTATCAGAGGAGAAAAGTAGTCACAGGTCTTACACTGCTGTGAACTCTGTGAGTTACAATAATGACTGGCTTGGCAAGACATGTCTGCTAGTACAATAGTGGCAGGAGCAGAATGGGAGTGATAGACTATTTTCCAATTTAAGTCATTTCCACAAGATGGAACCTATACCTAGCATCATTATCTGACAAAAAGCCTGTAGCTAGGCAGGTAACAGGCCAAAGGGGAGATGCCACACTATTATTCTGCTAAACGGACATAGTATTAAACTGATTTCAAATGACATATTATTATACCTATATGTATACATACTTATTATACCCATCTCTCAAGCCTTATCACAGAAGTATTTGCAATAGTGTTAACTTATCAAAGCACAGGCAATAAGGCCCTGTTCAACACTAAATGAGGCATCTGTAGCACACCCTCTCCTTCCAACTCTCAGAAACCTAGAAGAAGAAGAAGATAGACAGAAAGAGTTTTGTTTTAGTTTTGTTTCTATTGTCTTAGTCATATGATCACCAAAGGTAAGTAAACAACCCCTGTGGCTTAAGGTCTGTCAAGCCTGTAGGGTGGTTGATGTTGGAGGGCCAGCCCATTGCGGATGGGGCCACCTCAAGGCTTTGGTCTATAAAAAAGCAATCTGAATAAGCCACAGGCAGCAAGCCAGTAAGCAGTACTCCTCCATGGCCTCTGCATCAGTTCTTGCCTCCAGGCCTCTGTTCTGCTTGAATACCTGTCCTAACTTCCTTTGAGGATGAATTGTCATGTGGAAGCATAAGCAGAATAAACCCTTCCTTCCCTAACTTGCTTTTTGGTCATGATGTTTCATCACAGCAATAGAAACCATAACTAAAACACAGAGTGACTAATGTGACCTTCAAAAACTTAAGTCTTGGTACCTGCAGTTTTAAATATACCCACTGCTTCTTATGGTTTTCTAGATGAAGCCCAAAAAAGCAGCCCCCCAGTGTTCCAACCTCACTACCTGCTCTTGCCATGAGCCTGTGGGCATCTCTCACTGTTCAATCTTCCTGAGCATGGTGCTGTACTTTTCTCTGAACCAGAAAGATGCACTGTCTTTGCTTGATACAACCTCCCTGGCCTATGGTGAAATAATTATTGGTCTCCATCAGACTCCAACTTAATTGTCATTTATGTTGCAAGGCTGTTTCTCTCTTGACCTCTTCATAAAAAGTTAATGCATTTTCCTAGCACCTTCTATTTCCCTATTATAAATCTGGTCATAACTTATAATGATGTACTTTTGCATGTGGTATTTCTAGACATCCATCTCTTCCATTGGGCTCTTCATAAAGATACTGGTGCATTTGTATTCTTCACTACTCTATCCTCAAGGACTGTGTGAGTCCATGTATTAAATACACATTATTTACACCTTCACAACAGTATGGGAAGCACCTAAGACTATAATCTTAACATTACACATGTGCACCCACGCACGTCAGTACTCATAAACACATGCACATATACTACACACACACATACATGTCAAATGCAAAGAATTTATCGTTTTTTATTAGCTGTGTGATTGGAGGCTATTGCTTCACTGAGACTGGTTTGTTCACTGGTGAATGTGGTTGTACTCCTCTGCAGCATGATAGATTCTATGCAAAGTCCACAGCTTAGGTGGCATACATAATTGTAAATGCTCGGTTACCTCATCTGCTTTTCCTGTTGCCTACTTTACCTCCCTTGGTATACTTGCACAAGCCCAACATAGAACTGGAGGTTACACTTCATCTACTTGTAACCCAGCTGCTGTTCATTATGGTTGCTTGGATACACATAGCCAGCGATCTGCCTTCTACCCACCGCCCCCAGTCCTCTCCCATTCCCAATTTCATTTCTTACTTCTTCCTCCCACTGTTTCTTCCCTTCTTCCACTCCTCCTTCTTTCTGTCTCCATCCTGTCACCTTGCCCCTTTTAGACACATCTGCCTAAAGTCCTTTCCTTCTAGAAAGACATGTATTGAAATGACTGTCTTGGGCTGAATTTCAGTGCTTGCTTGGCATGCTGGAGGCCCTAAGTTTCATCCCAGCACTACACAAACCAGGTATAATTGTGAACACCTGTAATTGTAGTACTCAGGAGGCAGAGACAGGAGGATCAGAATTTCAAGGTCATCATATCCTTGGGCTCCATGAAACCCTGTCTCAAAAAACAAAACAAACAAACAAAAAAAGAAGTAAACAAAAATGTCTATCTGTTCCTTTCCAGAAACTGTTCTATTTAACCATGATCGCTCCCTGGCCTTAATGCTCCTAATCTCTTTACCTTGCCTTGCTTTTGGTCACTTTACTGCCCACTCTTCTAGACATTCTGCAAGTAGTTTATTAAGTTTGCTACCTACCTACTCCTCCCATGAACACAAGCTGAGAGCAGACATCACTGCATCACTGCATGTCGATTATTTCCTCTGTCTGGACACCCAGCACAGGGCCTGGTCAAAGCAGATGCTTCCTGAGTACTTTGACTATTTATTCATTGTAATAATTAAATTTATTGCTAGCTGATGTATATAAGATAATAATTGTACAGGTTTAAAGAATAAATATACTTTTTGATATATACATATACAGTGATTAAATCAGTTTAAATATACTTATTTCCTTAACCGTGCAACATTTCCTGATGCTAAAATCTTCAATGTCTCTTTCTTGTCAAAATTAAACTTCTGTATTACAGCTTAAGAGAGTAAGTATGGAGATATTAGTTTCATCTTTCCCTGCTCACCAGCTGATGGCCTTCTGGAATGTCACACTGTGATGACAGACCTATCTCCTTCACTGTGTGTCTGGTCCTCTGCCTCACTTGATCTTTATCTCCTGACTTTCTCAAACCAAATCCTGTCTCCATAGATGCCCATGCTGACTGAGCCAGCTTGTCTGATTAGGGCTTTGACTGACTTCAATATTTGCCTTTTAGAATTCTGTTTGATCTTTTACACACAGCTCTGAGATTATACGTTGCTATAATTACTGCTTCCTCTTTATGGATGTCTTGGGGCTTGAGATTAGGAGCAGAGGCTAAGAAAGAGGTGTAACTTCAGTATTTGGGTTATGGGAAAGTAATGGTCAGAGCTCACGGGACCAATTCACAATTATTGGCACACAAATAAATGGCACATAATATTCACCCTCTCTCTTCCTTATCTTGATTATAATCAATCCAGTGTCTCCTTTCTTGGCTAAATAGGCATACAAGCCATTCAGTCTACCAACCTAGACACACATGGCTCATCTCCAGAGATTCTACCTTCTGCCCATATATATGCCCAGAAACATTAGACTGTGACATCCAAGTCAGCTCTTGCTCTCCATACCCCATCTTGACCCAGGGCTTCCTGCTCTCTGCTGGAACCTGAAATGATCCCAAACCTCAGCCTCTTCGCCTGCCACATGGCTCTCTCCACCACATCTTTCCTCTACTTCTATTATGTCCTCGGTGCCCACAGGACAGTGCCCAAAGGTTTTGTCAATGATTGATCTCATAACATATTGGGAAGCAATATGCTAAGCAGTTAAGGAAATGGGCTTTGGTATCCCACAGAGCTGGGCTGAACCATGATTTCAACAGGTACCAGCTGTATGGATTTAGGAAAATGACTTACTGTGGCTCAGTCTCATCATTCATTAAAAGACCTGTTTTTAACATTTTCACAGAGCCCTTGAGAATGTTTTAATAGTTTGAGACTTTTAGTGGATTAAGTTCTTAACCAATTGTTATAGTAGTCATCCTCATAGTGTGTTTAATTTGGTTAAAATGATCTGACTGACTTGTGTTTCTACTGCTGTTTTTCTTCCCACTTCCTACCATCGCTCTCTGCTTCCTTTCTGGCCTCTGCTACAACGGACTTCTCTCTCTGAGAACGCCCTTGTCTGTCTGAGGTTCCCAACTCTGACTATTTCATTCAATCAGTCTGGATTTCCTCTTCCCACATTCTCTGCTTAACAAACCTCAGTTCCTCTTGGCTTCAATGGCCTCTCTTAACCTTCTCAGTTCTCCTTCCTATTATAGGTGGAAAAGTAGAGTGCTATAAGAGGAAAAACAGAGATGACCTGTTCAAAAAAGACTGAAGTAACTTCTATAAGTAACATGAAAAGTGCCATCCGTGGCTGAGGGGATAGCTCAGCAGGAGAAGTACTTGCTTCTAGGTAAGAAGACTTGAGTTCAGATCTCCAGAAACCACATAAAGTCAAAGGAAACAGCATGTGATGTAATTCCAGTATTTCTGGCAAAATGGGAGGTACAAAAGGGGAAACCTCTAGAAGCTCACTCACACATAATAGGAATGCACACACATATGATATATGATATATATATATATAATATCATAAACACACACAAAAGATAAACAATAACCACGATAAAAATAACATAATCTGAACAATTGTAATCATTTCTATTGCAATTAAGGACAATAAAGACCCTTAAGAAAATAAAGACCTTTATTTAAGGAAATAATCAGACATGATATAATGCCATTATTTTTATTAACATCCCTCAGGAAATAGTTCCACCTGAATCCCAGTTGCTTTTAGGGGTTCTGTGGTGTCTTAGAATCTCTTTCATCAGCAGATAGCTATCTACATACATTACCTGCCACATGCTGCTCCTAATCCAAGTCAGATCATTGAAAGTGCTATACTTACTCAGTCTATATTCTGTCACAATGATAGATGGTTCTCCATCAGAGATTTGATCCTTAATTACGTCATCAGCCTTCCCCGGCTTCCCAGTCTAAAAAGAGGGTGAGCCCTCTGTGAGCTCTCTGTCCCCTCTCCTTTCCTCTCCTTCCTCCCATCAGCTCCCCTCTCTCTCTCCCCCCTTCTCTCTCTCTCTCTCTCTCTCTCTCTCTCTCTCTCTCTCTCTCTTTCTGTCTCTCTCTCTGTTTCTCTCCCCCACCTCCCAATAAAGCTCTAAAAAGGTAACCATGGCTATGATTCTTTTAATCAGCACGCTGCTCCGCTGGCATGACCAGCCATGAGGGGCAGCGCCGTGGCATAACCAACAATGGGATCATCAGTAAAATCCTTCCTTTATAGACACAAATTTTGGATGATAGTAGCATCTCAGTCTAACCATTAATGATTCTTGGTATAATATTATCATTTGGTTTTCTACTGTTTTACCAAGTTCATGTTTAGAGAAATTGATAATTATGAAAAAAAATACTTCATTTGGTTGTTGGACATTTATCACAGTATACAGAACCAGTTCAGCCCATACACATTGTTGTTTCTGTCTCTGTAGCAGTGGATAGATGACTGTCTTTGGAAAACCACACAGTACTTGCTAAATGGGATAGTTTTCTTGAGACTGAAAAGATGATTCCATCCACCCAGTACGCAGAGGAAAGCTTTTGGCTGGTTCTGCTATGGATACTTTCTCCCTTAGCTATCCTTTAAATAGAAGTCCTTTCCTTCCTCCCCTTATCATTCCCTTCTTCACTACCTCTCCTTCTTGTCTTCCTTTTACCATCCTGCTTACCTTTCTATCTCCCTTTCTTATATAGACATAACTAGGAAGCTGTTTTAGCTCTGTTTTAGAATCTTTTTAAAGTTTTCTAAGGTTTTAGGTAGAAATTTGAGCCAACATGTTGGGCAGGCAAATGTAGCTGGTAGTAGAGGAGGCAAGATGATAATGAAAGACCCCCGATGGTAGTCTTCCCTCTGGAGAGACCCTCGCCCAGAGATCACACCGAGACCATAAGTCAGATGCAAACAGCAAGAGGTTTTATTCAGGAACACGGGTACCCGGGGCGACACAGTCACTCAAGAGGCTCAAGAGACTGGCGCGCCGACGGGCTGGAGTGGAGGGTTTTTATAGGGTCGGGCAGCAGAAGGGCGGGTACAGAAGTGAGAAGCATGGTTTACAGGGTTCTGATTGGACGATTCATATGAGGCCAGGTTCAAACTCAGGACAGTTCGTGGTTTTTCCCCAAGCTCGACACGCCTGCTGACTTGGCTCTTACCTAGGGTACAAGTTGTTTTTCTGACCTTTTAGTTCCCTGTTCTGGGGCCAGGTGGCCGACCGCAGATGCCCTGTTTGTTCCTGTGCCCATGTCCTCTAACTGAACTTTCCCCGTACTTTTCAGGCCTTGCTCAAAATGGCGTTAGGCTAAGCAAGTATGCTGGGGTCTTTCAATAATACAGAACTGAAAAGAGGTACTAAGTCATGTGGTTAAACATATATAAGAATTGTGGGTTAATTTAAGTGTAAGAGCTAATCAGTAATAAGCCTCAGATAATGGCTGAGCAGTTATAAATAATATTAAGCCTCTTTTGATTATTTTATAAAAGGCTGTGGGTAAGAGATTTGTCCCAACCACAGGCCAGGTGGGTCACAGGGAATCTTCCAACTACAAGGACACTTTATATTAACCATCCTATTAGTCTATTTGGACAATAAAGAACAATACCCTACTGGTGACTATCCTAATCTATCCTATAAGGAAACACCCACTCAGAATGCTGAAATGCAGTATGGAGATCCACTTAGAGCTTTAGAGCTAAAAAACCTTTGCCTAAAGTCTGATAATAGATGTGATCTACTCAGTCAGGTCCAGAGCTAGCTCAAGAGGAAAGCAGATAACGCAGAGAAATAATTGTCATGGTGCTTTCAATTTGCTCTTGAAGTTTGCTGCTTGCAGTTCTGGGGGAAAAAAAAAAAGAAAACTTCAAATAGCTCAGTATATAACTTCTACAGGAATGATTTTTTTTCCCCTTCTTCCTCCTGGTCTTTGTTGCTTCCTCAAAGAGACCTTCCCTGCAGCAGTGATTTTCAAAGACCCTTGTCCTCCCATATCTATATTATTTATTTATCTATTTATCTATTTATTATTTATTTATTTATTTATTTATTTAGAGCTGAGGATCGAACCCAAGGCCTTGTGCTTGCTAGGCAAGTGCTCTACCCAACCCTCAAACCCATCTATCTTTATCGCTTCCTTTTGGATACTTTCCACATTTTATTATCAGTACTCTGGTTGGTGTTGAGAACATTTTCTGGTTCATATTAGGCACAATAAATTATAGCTAAATGAATTAATGCAAGATAATGTATTGTTTTAGTTTTCTTTCTGTTGCTGTGACAAAACACCATGACTAAAAGCAACGTACTGAATGAAAAGGTTTATCTGGTTCTCATTTCCAGGTTATATTCCATAATTGAGGAAAAGTCATGGCAGAAACTTGAAGAGGAAACTGAAAGAACTCTGTTTACTAGCTTGCTTGTTTAGACTCACGCTTAGCTACCTTTCTTTCACAACCCAAGATCCCTGCCTAGAGATGGCACCACACATGGTAGACTGTGCCATCCTACTTCAACTAACAATAAGACAATCTACCACAGTCATGCCCCATAACACAATCTGGTCTCAGCAATTTTTCAAACAAGACTTGCCTTTCAGATGACTCTAGGTGTGTCAAGTTGACAATTAAAGTTAACCAGCACATACATTCTATTATTAAGTTGTGTTATTAATCAAACTACCATAAATAATGATTATAGAATAATTATTATCTGTAAAAAATAAAATTAAGATGGCAGCACTGGCCTTGTCAGACATGAAGGTAAGGAGACATTTCAAACTGCCCAAAGTATACTCAGCACTTGTAAACATAGCAAAGGAGTAGATCCCATATTTGAATGACCAGGAGTGCATAAAATGCTGATGTGGTTCGGAGAGCCATGCTTAGAATTTCCATTTTAATTGTCTCAAGGATGAGCTGGGTAGAATGACTTCTAAGCAACTGTGCATCTGTGTGCAGTCAAGGCTGAGAAGTGCTAGTTTCCTCTCTATATATAATCAGTAGGTAGCTTTCCATGTTCAGAAGTTGTGAGTTTGTGGACCTTACTTTGCAATGTAGTGTTTTTCATATGAAAGGATTTGTGAGAATTTCAGGAACTGAAGGACTAAGAAAAGAAAGTTGTCATTTGAAACTCTGGTGTTAGTAGTTTCACCAAATTCACCACTCTCTCTGCCCTCTCCCACCATCCTCAAATCTCAATTGAAGCAAAGTGTCCATTACTTAAGTGAACAGAGAACACCTCAAATTGCTTTTATAATATCAGATGTCGAGTGATTACTCAAGATGGCTGATATTAAAATGGATAACAAGTAATTTATTATAACAAAATTTATTATAATTTATAATAAATGTATAGATGGCATCGTGATGTGGCTAAGTGGGCTTTTATCTAAATAAATAATGATCATTTGAGACTATTGTTTCATAGCATCCAATCCTATTCTTAGGAAAGGGTTGACTGAAATGAAAAGAAAACAGTTTAGAAGAAACATGACAAAATACAACTATGGTTACTCAGTAAGAAAGAGAAAACAACCCATGAAAAATTCTCAGGGTATACAGAAATAAAACAATTGAAATCTGGATCTTCTGTGAAGAAAGCAGAAAATAAGACAAAATTTAACCAAACCAACACTTAGCATAGACATACAGACAGACTATCTGAGAGATTCAACTTGAAAACATTAATGCCAAGAATTCTCGTCTCGACAGCCTTTAAGAACAAATTATTACGAGTGTGATTAAGACAAGAAAGTAAATATATGAACCTGTTGGAGGCTTTTCTAGATTTGAAGGTTTATTTTGAGCCTCTTTCTTTTCTTTCTCCTTTTTTTTCTTTTAGTGCTGGGAATTGAATTTAGAGCCTTACATATTTTAGGCAACTGCTCTATCACCGAACTATTTTCCAGCTCTAAGAAGAATTCCTTTAAAAGGGAAATTAGGCCAGGCGGTGGTGGCGCATGCCACTAATCCCAGCACTTGGGAGGCAGAGGCAGGCGGATCTCTGTGAGTTCAAGGCCAGCCTGGGCTACCAAGTGAGTTCCAGGAAAGGCGCAAAGCTACACAGAGAAACCGTGTCTCGATAAAAAGGGGGGGGGATTAGAAGACATCCTTTTTGTTATCTAAAATAATAAATTAAAAAAGATTTTACTTCCTGTGTCTCCCTACTGTTTAATTTGCTCTTTTGCCCAAAGCACATTTTAATTCAAGTTCCAATAAAATGACAGTGGTCATCATAAAAGAGTCAAGAGTATTTATTTAACTACTATTATACTTATATAATATATAATACATTTCACTACTATTAAACTGCTACCACAATCCCACCTGCCTCTACTGGCTAAGACTAGCCAAGATGGGAGCCTTTACTGGTAATAATAATCACTGATAGTTCCTAACTAGAGTAAGATGTTTGAAGCATCATTACCAACAAGTTTGACTTGCTAAGCAGTCACACAGGTAAAAGTCTGTGTATTCCATGTGCCTTTTCTTTGCACAATTAGTGCCAAAGCCTTGTCTTATAGTGGACTAGAAAAAGCTAAAGCTTCTGAGAACTGTGAGTGCAGGTGGCTATAAAAAGTGATGTCCCTCAAACACTTGAGTGAATAAGCCTTGCTCTGAGAATTAACGTGGGAGATCAAAGAACAGCAAAGCAAAAACATGCAATGCTGCCTCCAAAGATAGAACCCACAGGTTCTGACTACAGCCATATTAAATATAAGAATATTGGTAAAGATGGGATATGTTACTCACTGGGGGATTAAATCATTGTATAGGGACAGAAAAGGGGTTTCAAGTACAGCTGGATTATCCTAAGCTTCCTTTGTAGGGTTAGGAAGGTAAGAAAATGCTACCATCTTTTTCACGGGGATTGGTGTTGACATGATTGCTCTGCTGTGCATTTCACACTTCTGTCATGTCAGCTCATGGTTGTTTGCTCCACCACTGTCTTGATTACTTGTGAGATTAGCACTTTCTACCCCATTATAGTACCTAAAATAGGGACGACTGCTCAAGATGTTTTGAGCTGAATAATAGCCCTGAGATCTGATGAGATGGAACCAATAAGCTTTTGAATTTAGGATAGTGGAATGTGGGCCAGAAATTACTTGGGCAAAGCCTGCAGTAACTTAGTTTATTAATTAGACTTCTGGCTTCAAGAGAATGGTTTAAGTAAAGAGGCATTTCAGAAAGGGAAAGATGGGACACTACACAGAATTGAATTATTAATCTAAGAGGGGACAGTAATAATGAGAGACATGAAGTCTTTGTTGGGTTATTCCAAATAATTAGCTCTGTTTTTCCAGCCTGGGTTCCCCTTAAGTATTTTTTGTTTGCTCATTTGTGCTGGGTGGCAGTGGTACAAGCCTTTAATCCCAGCACTCAGAGGAAGAGGCCAGGTGGATCTCTATGAGTTCAAGGCCAGCCTGGTCTACAGAGCGAGATCCAGGACAGGCACCAAAACTACACAGAGAAACCCTGTCTTATAAATCAAAACAAATTCCCTCAGGCATTGGATGGGGTTTCTAGCATGACAATTAAGGTGTTTGGCCATCCTATCACCAGAGTAGGTCAGTTCCAGCTGTCTCTCGACCATTGCCAGCAGTCTATTGGGGGGGTATCTTTGTGGGTTTCTGTGGGCCTCTCTAGAACTTTGCTTCTTCCTATTCTCATGTGGTCTTCATTTACCATGGTCTCCTATTCCTTGTTTTCACTCTCTGTTCTTGATCCAGCTGGGATCTCCTGCTCCCCCAAGCTCTCTTTCCCTTGACCCTTGCCCTTCACTACCCCCACTCATGCCCAGGCTGTTCATGTAGATCTCATCCATTTCTCCGTCATTGGGCAATCCCCGTGTCTTTCTTGGGGTCCTGTTTTCTAGATAGCCTCCCTGGTGATGTGAGTAGCAGTCCAGTCATCCTTGTTACACATCTAGTATCTTCCTATGAGTGAGTACATACCATGTTTGTTTTTCTGAGTCTGGGTTACCTCATGCAGAGATCCACGGCTAGGCCCCAGGTGGAGCTAAGGGAGTCCAATTAGCGAGAAAGAGGAGGGTTTATATGAGTGAGAATTGTTGAGACCATGGTTGGATAAAGCACAGGGACAAATAGCCAAATGAAAGGAAACACATGAACTATGAACCAGTGGCTGAGGGGTCCTTAACTGGATCAGGCCCTCTCAATAGGTGAGACAGTTGATTGGCTTGATCTGTTTGGGGGGCACCCAAGCAGTGGGACTGGGTCCTGTGCTCAGTGCATGAGCTGGCTGTTTGGAACCTGGGGCTTATGCAGGGATGCTTGGCTCAGCCTGGGAGGAGGGGACTGGATCTGCCTGGACTGAGTCTACCAGGTTTATCTCAATCCTGGGGGGGGGGCATTGCCCTGGATGAGGTGGGAATGGGGGGAAGGGGAGGGACGTGGGAGGGTGGAGAACAAGGGAATTTGTGGCTGATATGTAGAACTAAATTATATTGTAAAATAAAATTAAATAAAAAAAGAAGTTCAGATAAAAAACAAAAGAAAATTTGATAGCCTGTTACAGAATGGATACAAAAGCAGGACCCATCTTTCTGCTGCATACAAGAAACACATCTCAAATTCAAAGACAGACACTACCTAAGAATAAAAGGCTGGGAAAAGACTTTCCAATCAAATGGTCTTAAGAAACAAGTGGGTATAGCCATCCTGATATCCAACAAAATAGATTTCAAACTAAAATCAATCAAAAGAGATCAAGAAGGGCATTACATACTCATCACAGGAAAGATCCACCAAGATGAAGTTTCAATTCTGAACATTTATGCCCCAAACACAAGGGCACCCACATATGTAAAAGAAACATTACTAAAGCTTAAACCACATATAAACCCCCACACATTAATAGTGGGAGATCTCAACACCCCACTTTCACCACTGGACAGATCTCCCAAATCGAAACTTAACAGAGAAATAAAGGACTTAACTGATGTCATGACCTAATTGGACCTAATAGATATCTACAGAACATTCCATCCTAACATAAAAGAATATACCTTCTTCTCAGCACCCCAATGAACTTTCTCTAAAAGGTGGCCACATAGTTGGCCACAAAGCAAATCTCAACAGATACAAAACAATTGGAATAACCTCCTGTGCTCTATCAGACCACCATGGTTTAAAGTTAGATTTCAACAACAAAAAAAAACTACAGAAAACCTACAATCTCATGGAAACTGAATAATGCTCAACTGAATCACCAATGGGTTAAGGAAGAAATAAAAAAAGAAATTAAAGACTTCCTAGAGATCAATGAAAATGAAGACACCACATACACAAACTTATGGGACACTATGAAAGCAGTGCTAAGAGGGAAATTCATAGCACTAAATGCCCACATAAAGAAGTTGGAGAAATCTCACACTAGTGACTTAACAGCACACCTGAAAGCTCTAGAACAAGAAGAAGCAAAGTCTCCCAGGAAGAATAGACGCCAGGAAATTATCAAAGTGATAGGTGAAATCAATAAAATAGAAACTAAGAGAATAATACAAAAAATTAATGAAACAAAGAGTTGGTTCTTTGAGAAAATCAACAAGATAGACAAGCCCTTATCCAAACTAACCATAAGACAGAGAGAGAGAATCCAAATCAACAAAATCAGAAATGAAAAGGGGGACATAATAACAGACATTGAGGAAATCCAGAGAATTATCAGGTCATATTTCAAAAACCTCTACTCCACAAAACTGGAAAACCTAAAAGAAATGGACAATTTTCTGGATAGGTTCCACATACCTAAGTTAAATCAAGACCAGATAAACTATTTAAATAGTCCAATAACTCCTAAGGAAATAGAAACAGTCATTAAAAGTCTCCCAACCAAAAAAAGCCCAGGACCAGATGGTTTCTTCACAGAATTCTACCAGATCTTCAAAGAAGAGTTAATACCAATACTCTCTAAATTGTTCCACATAAAGAAACAGAAGGAACATTACCAAACTCCTTCTATGAGGCTACAATTACCCTGATTCCTAAACGAAACATGGATACAACAAAGAAAGAGAACTACAGACCGATCTCCCTCATGAACATTGATGCAAAAATACTCAATAAAATAATGGCAAACAGACTCCAAGAACACATCAGAACAATTATCCACCATGATCAAGTAGACTTCATCTTAGGGATGCAAGGGTGGTTCAATATACGAAAGTCCATCAATGTAATACACCATATAAACAAACTGAAAGAAAAAAACCACATGATCATCTCACTAGATGCAGAAAAGGCATTTGACAAAATCCAACACCCCTTCATGATAAAAGTCTTGGAGTGATCAGGAATACAGGGAACATACCTAAACATAATAAAGGCAATTTACAGCAAGCCAACAGCCAACATCAAATTAAATGGAGAGAAACTCAAAGCAATTCCACTAAAATCAGGAATGAGGCAAGGCTGTCCACTCTCCCCATACTTGTTTTTTTTTGTTTTTTTGTTTTTTGTTTGTTTTTTTTTTTTTTTTTTTTTTTTTTTTGGTTTTTCAAGACAGGGTTTCTCTGTGTAGCTTTGCGCCTTTCCTGGAACTCACTTGGTAGCCCAGGCTGGCCTCGAACTCACAGAGATCCACCTGCCTCTGCCTCCCAAGTGCTGGGATTAAAGGCATGCGCCACCACCGCCCGGCCTCTCCCCATACTTATTCAATATAGTACTTGAAGTTCTAGCCAGAGCAATAAGACAACATAAGGTGATACAAATTGGAAAAGAAGAAGTCAAGCTTTCCCTATTTGCAGATGACATGATAGTATACTTGAGTGACCCCAAAGATTCCACCCAGGAATTGATAAAGCTTATAAACACCTTCAGCAACATAGCAGGATACAAGATCAACTCAAAAAAATCAGTAGCCCTCCTATATACAATGGACAAAGAAGCTGAGAAGGAAATCAGAGATACATCACCCTTTACAATAGCCACAAATGACATAAAATACCTTGGGGTAACACTAACCAAGCAAGTGAAGGACCTATATGACAAGAACTTTAAGTCCCTGAAAAAAGAAATTGAAGAAGATGTCAGAAAATGGAAAGATCTCCTATGCTCAGGGATAGGCAGGGTTAACATAGTAAAAATGGCAATCTTGCCAAAAGCAATCTACAGATTCAATGCAATCCCCATCAAAATACCAACACAATTCTTCACAGACCTGGAAAGAATAATACTCAACTTCATATGGAAAAACAAAAAACCCAGGATAGCCAAAAGAATCCTGTACATTAAAACAACCTCTGGAGGCATCACAATCCCTGACTTCAAGCTCTACTAGAGAGCTACAGTAATAAAAACAGCTTGGTATTGGCATAAAAACTGACATGTGGACCAATGGAATCGAATCAAAGACCCTTACATTAACCCATACACCTATGAACATATAATTTTTGACAAAGAAGCCAAAAGTGTACAATAGAAAAAAGAAAGCATCTTCAACAAATGGCGCTGGCATAACTGGATATCAACGTAGAGAAGGCTGCAAACAGATCCATATCTGTCACCGTGCACAAAACTTAAGTCCAAGTGGATCAAGGACCTCAACATAAATCCAGCTACTCTGAACCTGCTAGAAGAGAAAGTAGGAAGTTATCTTGAATGCATTGGCATAGGAGACCACTTCTTAAATATAACACCAGTAGCACAGACAGTGAGAGAAACAATCAATCAATGGGACCTCTTGAAACTGAGAAGCTTTTGTAGAGCAAAGGATACAGTCAACAAGGCAAAGCGACAGCCTACAGAATGAGAAAAGATCTTCACCAACCCCACATCTGACAGAGGACTGATATCCAGAATATATAAGGAACTCAAGAAATTAGACATCAGAACGACCAACAGTCCAATTAAGAAATGGGCTATAGAACTAAACAGAGAATTCTCAACAGAGGAAACTCAAATGGCTGAAAGACATTTAAGGCATTGCTCAACATCCCTAATCATCAGGGAAATGCCAATCAAAACAACTCTGAATACTACCTTACACCTGTCAGAATGGCTAAGATCAAAAACACTGAAGACACTTCATGCCGGAGAGGATGTGGAACTCAGGGAACTCTCCTCCACTGCTGGTGGGAATGCAAGCTTGTACTACCACTTTGGAAATCAATATGATGCTTTCTTAGAAAATTGGGAATAAATCTCCCCCAAAATCTAGCTATACCACTCTTGGGCATACACCCAAGAAATGCTCAATCATACCACAAGAGCACTTGCTCAGCTATGTTTATATTAGCATTGTTTGTAATAGCCAAAACCTGGAAACAACCTAGATGCCCTTCAACTGAAGAATGGATAAATAAATTGTGACACATATACACAATGGAATACTATTCAGCAGAGAAAAACAATGACATCATGAGGTTTGCAGGCAAATGGATGGATCTAGAAAAAAAATCATCCCGAGTGAGGTAACCAAGACACAGAAAGACAAATATGGTATGTAGTCACTCATAGGAGGATACTAGATGTGGAACAAGGATGACTGGAGTGCTATTCACATCACCAGTGAAGCTACCTGGAAAACAGGATCCCAAGAAAGACACGAGGATCGCCCAATGTTGGAGAAATGGCTGAGATCTACATAAACAACCTGGACATGAGTGGGAGCAATGAAGGGCGAGGGTCGAGGGAAAGAGAGCGGGAGATCCCAGTTGGATCAAGAACAGAGACGGAGAACAAGCAACAGGAGACCATGGTAAATGAAGACCACATGAGAAAAGGAAGAAACAAAGTGCTAAAGAGGCCCACAGAAATCCACAAAATACCCCCACAAAAGACTGCTGGCAATGGCCGAGAAACAGCCAGAACTGACCTACTCTGGTGATGGGATGGCCAAACACCCTAATAGTTGTGCCAGAAACCCCATCCAAGGACTGAGGAATCTGGATGCAGAGATCCATGGCTAGGCCCCAGGTGGAGTGCCCGGAGTCTAATTAGCGAGAAAGAGGAGGGTTTATATGAACGAGAATTGTTGAAACCAAGGTTGGATAAAGCACAGGGATAAATAGCCAAATGAATGGAAACACATGAACTATGAACCAAAGGCTGAGGGGCCCCCAACTGGATCAGGCCCTCTGAATAGGTGAGACAGTTGATTGGCTTGATCTGTTTGGGAAGCATCTAGGCAGTGGTACCAGGTCTCGGGCTCATTGCATGAGTTAGCTGTTTGAAACCTGGGACTTATGCAGGGACGCTTGGTTCAATCTGGGAGGAGGGGACTGGACCTGCCTGGACTGAGTCTACCAGGTCGATCTCAGTCCTTGGGGGAGGCCTTGCTCTGGAGGACATGGGAATGGAGGGTGGGCTGGAGGGAAGGGGAGGGGGCAAGAAGGGGGAGAACAAGGGAATCTGTGGCTGTTATGTAGATCTGAATAGTATTGTAAAATAAAATAAAATAAAATAATAATAAAAAAAATTTGATAGCCTGGGAATGTGGCTCAGTGGTAGAACAAGGCCCTCAGAATCCCCAGGACTGCAAGAAACAAAAACAAATCAGGGAAATCGGTAGCTATTACAAAGAGCTCCTAGAACATTTGTCTGGAGGGCTATGTGGACAAGAACCTCTATTTTTCTTTCAATAAAATCTAGAGATAGGATGTGATCATATTAAGGGCATGTGCTACCACTGCCTGACTTCTGTTTATGGCTGTATGACCTCTGATCTCCAGGCAAACTTTATTTATTAACATACAAATAAAATATCCCATTTCAGCACAAATAAAAATAAAAAAAAAATCTAGAGATAGAATGATAATTTCTGTAGTATAGGTAAGTTTGACAGGTAGGGATGCTGCAAGCTTTCTAGTGGGGATGGATATCAGGCCTGCTTTGTGTGTGTTCACGACAATTGTAAACATAAAACTGACAGGTGCTTTCTACAGCTCTTAGCTGTCAGATTTATTATTAGTTATGCCATATTTTATACTACTTTTAAAATAGCTATTAATTTTGTGTGTTTGTGTGTATGAGTACAGTTGTAAGCACGTCACAGGAAACATAAGGGAGTGAGAGGACAACTTCTGGAAGTGAGTTCTCTCCTTTAATCTTGTGGGGTCTGGGAATAGAATTCAGGTCATCAGGCCTTTGCCCAAGGACTGCTACTCACTGAGTCATCAATGCCAGCTGTACTATGTACTATTTTCAAAAGAATCATTAGCATTAGAATTTCTAATCTTTCATTACTTGTGTATAGAATATTGATCTGTATTTCAATATAATATCTTACAACATTGCTAAACTCATTAGCTGTAGAAGTCTCATTGGTGTTTACCGGAGTTTCTGTATCGGCAAACATGTGAGCTACAAATAGGGTTTGCTCCTTCATTTCTGATTTAAGTTTTGTTTCCTACATTTAGAGGATGACAAGCTCGGCAATCTTTTTACAGGTCTTAATTCTCAGACTGTTGAGGTTTAGCAGTTCCCTTCTGTTTCTAATTTGCTGAGAATTTGTATGGGGAATGAAATGGATTCTTTCAAAATATTTTTCTGTCAATTACAGTAATTATGTATGTTTTTCTTCTTTTGTGGTCTGTTAATATTGTGAATTACATTGATCTATTTTTAAATGTTAAACCAATTTAGCATTCCTGAGATAGACTCTGTTTGATCATGATGTATTATTCTTGCTAAATACAGATTGATTTTATTTATTAAAACTTTGCTGAAAATTGATTTGAGGGTCAACTTTGCTAAGGGGCATTAGTTTCATTTCTTTTGTTACAATTTGTTTGATTCTTGGATATGAATAATGCTAATCTTATACAGTGAGCTAAGAAATAGTCTTCATTTTATGGAAAAAGTTATAGAAATATTATTGTTTCTTATTATTTTGTAGACTTCCTCATAAAAGCCACTTAAACTGTAGTTTTTCTCATGGAACAGTTTTTAACCATAAATATATTTAAGATTTTTAAAAAGAAAATTATATGTGGGTGTGTATGGCTTTGTGCACATGAGTACAGTGCTAGTAGAGGCCAGAAGACCTCAGGTCCCCTGGATATTACAGGTGGTTATGAGCAGCCTACATTGGTGCTGGGAACTAAACTCTAAGTAGCAAACAAGAGCAGCACCATCTCTTAACAGTTGGGCTATCTCTCTGACCCAAGAATATATTTCTTTAGTCAACATGCTCACTCAAGTGATTTATTTCAAGGAAAGGTTGATATGTGGAAGTTAGGACTCTTAATTACTTCATGTGTTTAATTTGCTTTATCAAATGTATTACTTTAAATTTTTCTAAAAATAATTATCCCATTTACTTTTTATCTATATAATTATATTGGCATCACTCCTCTCATTTATAATACAGGCATCTTTTTACCTATGTCAATTTTTTTTTTTTTTTTTTTTTTTGGTTTTTCGAGACAGGGTTTCTCTGTGTAGCTTTGCGCCTTTCCTGGAGCTCACTTGGTAGCCCAGGCTGGCCTCGAACTCACAGAGATCCGCCTGGCTCTGCCTCCCGAGTGCTGGGATTAAAGGCGTGCGCCACCAACGCCCGGCCTACCTATGTCAATTTTTTCTGGTCAATTTGTCTAATGGTTTATTAATTTATTCTGTTCTCCAATATCAGATTCTGAAATCATTGATTTTTCTCTTTTATTTTGTTTTCTAGTTCATTGACTTATATCCTGATCTTCACATTTATTTCTTTTGCTTATTTTGGATTTCATTTGTTCTGCTTTTCTGCATTCTTAATATAGATGCTAAGATCATATGTTGGAGGGATTTTTTTCTTGTGTCATGAGCATTTAATATTAAACACTTTATCTCTAAATAATTTTTAATTAACACTGTATAGACCCTGATATGCTGTGGGTTTTTTTCCCCATTTGGCACTTAGACCAAGTACTTAGAGATATTATTGAAATATCAAGATACAATTATGGATTTATATATTTTTCTTCATGAATATCATTCTTTGTTACTAAATGCATGAATTATTGTGTACATCTGATCAGTGCATGTCTTTGTCATTATGAAATAATTTCTATTGACTTGGTTAATATTCATATTATTTTTGTCTTGCAGTGATATGATCACTCTGATTTTCTTCAGTGGTGTTACATTTCAGCCTATTAATTTTCACCTCTTTTATTCTTCATATTTAAAATATTTATAAGTATCATATAGTTGAATCATGTCTTTATAAGCTGTGATGATGATGTTTGTTTTTCCTATAGATGAATATTTAGCCCATTTATGTTTAAAAAAACTTATAGTATGGTAAATTTAGCTTACTATTCTTTCTGTCCTGTCTTTGTCCATTCTGTTCATTGTTCCTATGCTTATTTTGTATGAAATGTTTTTGAAATTCTATTTTTTCTTTGCTTGTTTATTGTAGTAGTTATTGCTTTTATTCACTTTTTTAACATAGTATTTTCATTGGTTATTTGGGAATTTCACCCCATCCACCCCTATCACACCCACTTCTCAATCCTCCCAGGTACATTCACCAACTATTGTGCCCTACTACCTGCCCCCTACCCCCAAAAAAAGAAGAAAAATTCAGTTTGTGTTGTTTGTGTAGTCACTGGAGCATGGTCAGTCTCCCAGTAGCCAGACCCAGAAGGAAAACCGAGTCCTGTCTCACCTCCACCCCTGCCAGAAATCATGAATTGTGGAGTATTATACTTCAGTATCTTTATGACAATGTTTAGAAGTTCTGTTTGATGGCTTTCTGTCTAGACTGTCATTTTGTTGGGGTGTTCAGATAGGGGTTGCCACAGAAGCCTTCTATGCCCCTCTTTCTCAACTGGGAGTCTGCAGTCATCGATACCACTGTCAAAGACACATTGTACTGTTCTACACACAATATAATTTTCTGTGATTTCACTTCTTGTAGTAGTTGTACCATTATATGCTATAGTATTTCTAATATATGCTACAAATCCCATAGAATATTGCTATTACTTTTATGGAAAAAATAAACAAAAGTTATATATATATATATATATATATATATATATATATCTTATAAATTTTGATATAAAATTTATGCCTTAAGAGGAGTTTAAAGAATCAACATAGAGCCAAAAAATTATGACATTAGTGGCAGTAGAATAGCCCCTTAATTTTTTTGGTTTTCTTCTGTCCCATATCAGGCTCTTCTGACATGATACAGAGATTTGCATTTTCCTTTTAACAACATCCTTGGGTTTAGAGAAGGAGAGAGCCATTCTCCAACTTCAAAGCCAGCTTTAATTTTTAATTGAACTGGGACTACAAAAAAGGCCATTTGTGTTAAGTGTCTGTAGAGAAGCGCAGAAACAAACATGTAGGAAGACTTATGAAATTTTATATGTGATATACTAATAGGCCAATTTACTCTTTTTCTTGGGATATTTTTTCTAGATGATTTTTCCTTTTTCTTCAGATGTCTCATTTGTCCCGTGTTCTTCAGATTCCTTAACCTTCATTCTCCTGAAAGACAAAAACAAAAACCCTTCGCCAAGCCTAACTTTGGGGAGATTCCCTTTTGGCATGTTACATCTGATTAAATGAAAAACATTTGTTAGTGGTATAAGTTAATTTAAATTGGATGATCATGCTGGTTGATGAACTCTTCTGATGATCATCTCTTCTGATTAAGAGGTCTTTCTCTCTTGTTCAAATCGAACCTTTATCAATTTTGATGGTATCCACAGCTTATCTTCTCCTGTAGAAACAAAAGCAAAACCTCATCCCCAATGTAACACATATCCTGGTTTCCATTCTGAGGTCAGCACATCTTTAAAGTATATAGACTGATTTAATTCTGTAGTTTTTTTTCTATTCTCCATTGTCTCTCCACAGCTGTTGTTCCTTTCTCATTAGCACTGAGAAAATTCAAAGTTAATAGAGCATTATGTAATCTATTTCTGGGGGGGTTTGTTACCCCTTTCTGTTTATTTAGCATATCCTTTAGAGTTCAATTTGATCTTCCTATGACTGCTTGGCCTGTAGAATTATGTGGTATACCTGTAATATGCTTTATATTGTAATAAGCAAAAAACTGTTTCATTTTACCAGAGACATATGCTGCAGCATTGTCAGTTTTAATTTGTGCAGGTATACCCATGATGGCCATAACTTCTAACAAATGAGTGATTACAGAATCAGCTTTTTCAGAACTCAAAGCAGTTGCCCATTGAAATCCCAAGTATCAGTAGTGTGCTGTACATATTTTAATTTCCCAAATTCTGAAAAATGGAACACATCTATCTGCCAGATTTCATTCTTTTGAGTACCTGTTAGATTACATCCTGCTGATAGCAGAGTCTGACTATAAAAAGAACAAATAAGACATTTTCTTATAATTTCCTTGGCTTGTTGCCAGATTATGGAAAAATTCTTTTTTAAACCTTTACTATTGACATGATGTTTTATTATGAAATTCTGAGGCCTCCAGCACATTTCTTATCAATAGTTTATCGATCTCATCATTACCTTGTGCTAGAGGGCCTGGCAGACCCTTATGGGATCGGATATGAGTTATATATAAAGTATGACTCCTTTTCCTGATTATTTCTTGTAATTTAATAAATAATAAAGTTAATGCTGACTCATCATGAATAAATTCTGCAGTCTCAATATGTAATACCTCTCTTCCAACATACTGAGAGTCAGTAACTATGTTGAGAGGTTCCGAAAAATCCATTAATACCAACAGAATAGCATACAATTCCAATTTTTGAACCAAATTATAAAGACTTTGAACCACTTTACTTAAATTTTCTGACTTGGAACCTGCCTTTCCTTTTTTGTTTGCATCTGTGTAAAATGTATAGGCTCCAGATATGGGTGTTTCCTGAATAATTCTAGGCAGAATCCAATCAGCTCTCTTTATAAGTTGAATTCCATCACTTTTGGAATATTTGCTGTTAATCTCTCCCAAAAAATTACTGCAAGCTCTTTGGTTCAATTTCTGCCCATAATTTGGCAATTTCATCCTTAATTAAAGTTACTAGTAGCCACAGCTAACCCCAGTAAGCATTTAGGAAAAGTGTTTTACCTAGCTTAAAAGTGAGTTACAGGATGCTGGAGAATTCACTTAGAAGCAGTTGAAGAAAAACAGAATGTCTAGACAAAGATATTTAAAATCATCCAGACTCCACAAACCAAGAAATCTGAAGAACCAGAGCAACTAATAGGGAGGAATCTTAGACTCTCAAACCCTGCATGAACTCAAAAGCCCCATCTTGCTTGAATTCCCCATTCCTTCCTGTCCTCCCACTTGACCTCTTCCTTCTAATAATGGAAATGCAAAATGTTCTCTGGTCCCTTCTTGAAGACTCCTGCACAGACATCATGCTGCAAAAACACAGACTGAGACACTTCATGCATGTGAATCCTTATTAAACCAAACAAATATATGCTATACACTGATTGAGGAATTTGAGACACCACAATAGATTGTTTTTAAGGTTTTAATATTTTAATGCCATATTTAAATGATAAAATAATTCAATGGCAGTCTGAGCATGGGGGCTCTTTTTTTATCACAACACTAGGGAGGCAGAAGCAAGAGGTTCTATGCTAGTTCAAGCATAACCTGATCTACACAGCAAGCTCCACACAACCCATGGCTACACAGTGAGGCTCTGTCTCTCATGATGATGATTGTGATGACAATGATGATATTATTAATAATAACAAAATTTGCTCTTCTTCCTATTATTACTATAGACATCATCATTTATTAGATGTCCTTACTATTCCACAGAGGAATGGCATTAAAAGCATTCTATGTCCTTCACTGTTTAACTTTCTATTCTAATCAAGAGCCACTTGGCTAGCATGAGACCCTTTGTTAGTAGTCAGTGTTAAATAAATCAATGTAATTCATCCTTAACTTTCAAGGAGCCCTAGCTATCAGCAAGTATTTCATACCAGACAAATCAGGTAGTCACTGCTCTAAAGGACCTCTTTAAATGATGAAGAATATGAGCTTACTGTAATGATATCTGAGAAGAATGCAATAAAAGTGTTATTCATAACCAGAGCTGGAGTAGGGGAGGAAGAGGAAGATACCCCATAGCCAAAGCTAGGAAGGCATCACTTAAGACAAATGGAGTCTACAGCTTCACTCTTTCTGAGTTTGGGCAATGAGTGGGACCTTAGTTCCTGAGCAAAAGTTTGCCTGCCAGGACATTCAAGATGGTTACAGAGGAGCAGTTCCATTTTTTTTTCTGTACTCAGCACAAAACATTACTCTTTCTCACATCTACTTTTTCAAATACAGAAAAGTAGGGGTAAGTTGTCCCTTCTATCATAATCCACTACAGTAATAGCTATATTTCATTGGAATATAGTAATTTTTTAGCTTAAAGGCAGTCTCAATATTTTCTTTGTTTGTAAATATCATAATCCTGAAATTGAGGATGACATTTAGTCTTTTGACATTTTATATTTAGCCACCCAGAACAAAGACATTTGTGGCATTAACCACTGCCTTTTGAAGCTCTCAGTAGGAAGTGTGGGAAAAAATATTATATTCATATAAGCAATTAGCCATCAGATATATCTTAACTATAATCTTTGAAATAACATTTTTACAATTTAAATATATATTGCATTTTATTTTTATTTCTCTGTGATTTTTTACATTTTTTATATGTACCATAACTCAATTGCTGGTATATTCTAAGTGGCCTTCTGGGAACTTTTAGCAGAAACAAAATGAAGTAAGTGATAAGAACATTGCTGCATGCTTCATAATTTACAATGTATGTATAAATCCTTTCTCTAAGAAGAACACACAATTGCCATTTGTTTCACTTGGGAACATTTATGTCTTAATATAATAATATACACTTAGTATTCATCTCAAGTTAGAGACAATGAGCTATTCACCCAAAGCACTGCCTGTGTCTTAAGTGTCACTAGTGGATTACCATGTATAATTAGTTACTTTTACTATATTGCTGTGATAAAAACACCATAACTAAAGCAACTTATAAAAGAGTTAATTTGGCTTCATGGTTCCAAAGGGTTAGAATGCATGATGGTGGAGAGGAGGCAGCAGGCACCGTGACTGGAGCAGAAGCTGAGGACAAAACAGAGCAAAACTGAAGAGAAGAGATGGTTCAGTGAATGAGAGCACTCACTGTTATTCCAAAAGACACAGATCAATTCCCAGCATCCACATGACAGCTCACAACTGTCTGTAACTCCAGTTCTAGGGAATCTGACAGCCTTACACAGATATTCATGCAGGCAAAACACCAATGCATATAAAATAAAAATAAACTCTCAAAGCCCACCTCCAGTAACATACCTCCTTCAAAAAGACTAAATATCCTAAGCCTCCCCAATCAATACCACAAACTTCAGATCAAATATTCAATTGTTTTTAGACAATGGGAGACATTTCCTTCAAACCTCTATGCCATGTCCTTGTGACTGGGCTATTGAGACTGCTCTGTTGCTCAAGTGCTTGCCACACAAGTACAGAGGCCTCAGTTCAGATCTCTACCACATACAGAAAGCCCCAAGAGCACACATGCAAACCCATAATCTCAGCGCTGGAGACACACAGACAGGGAGATACTGGTGCTGGCTGGCCAGCCACACGAGCTGAATCAGTGAGTTTCAGATTCAGTGAGAGATGCTGTCCCCCAAAATAAGGTGGAAAGTGATTGAAGAAGGTACCAGACCTGGAATACCAGTCTTCATTTGCACATGAATGTGCACATATACATATACATATACATATGCACACAGGTGTGCAGGTACACTAGACCATTCACTAATATCTCCATTGATACCTGAAGTTCATCCTGTAAAATATCTCATGGTGGTATCTCCAGGATACCTACACTTTCTTTCAAAAAATGAGTCCATGCTTTCAAAGGTTGGGAAAGGAACACACATCTAGCAGCATGACTTATTTCCTGATTTAGAGAATTTAAAAAATGAATGTTTATGTAGAACATGAGTCCTGAAGGCCAATGACAACAAAAGCAAGCACTGGGTAAGGAAGAAAGTGAGGTAGCAAGGATGACAGTGAATGACAAAGGTCAGTGCACTCTGGGGGAGCTGGGTAGGGCTCTGTGACAGAACCCAGAAACAGGAAGATGTGTAACAGGGGTGCTGAGAATCACAGACTATGACCTCAGAGATGGGAGGAAGGGCTTCAGAAACATATCTTTACTTATGGTTTTCCATGAGGAGCAACACTAGAGTAAATTGAATGTTTAATATTCAGGAAATGAGCTGTGACTCTAGCATTTTATGAAATGATCGTGAAAGTTTGCAAATAAAATAAAATGAGAAAAGGAACTTGATCCAGTATAGAAATAAAACATAGATTCTTAAATAGCACATTAAGGAACAGGACGGTTGGTTTGATTTAGTGTATATTATCCATTCAAAACATTTATCATAACCCTAATGATTGTTAAGCACTGCAGTAAATATTAAGGGTACATTAGGAATGAAGATAAATGCCTCCTTCTCGGGAGCTGGTTATCTAATGAGGCAAAAGCAAGTACACTTATATCTGAATACATAATTGTGTGCTGCAGTACAGTCATCACAACGGGAAAGGGTCAAAGTTTTGGAGGCTGTGTGTGAGGGTGAATTGGAGCAAGCATCCTGTGAGCTGGGATGGAGAGGGAGGAGATGCACTGAAAAGCTGGCATTGAAACTGAGGCCTGAATTACTCACAGGATAAATGTTAGCTAGGTCAGAAGTTTGGAAAGAAGCAATCCAAGACCAATAATCAATCAAACAAACAAACAAATAATTGATTCTAGACACCAAGATGAGGAAGTCCAGGCATGCCCAGACATGCCTAGGGATCCAGGGACTGTCAAGTCTGCAACTTCAGCAGGTGGGTGTGGTCAGATCTCTATAGGCCACAGCGAGATCAACCTTGAGACAGTGCCAAAGGGTTTTTATTTGGTTGTTCTTGAATTAAACAGGAAAGACAACTATTGAGAACTGCTTTAGGAAAATCGGAGGAAAATGAAGAGAGGAATCAAAACAAAACAAAACAACAGCAACAACAACAAAATTTCCAGGAGCTGCTGAATTAGTTCAGATGAACTAGCATTGAGATAGTAGCAGGACAGAGAGTGGAGACACTGCACTGCATCATGTGAAGGTTAATTGAAGATCTGTGCATAAGTTGGATGTCACTGGCATATATCTTAAGCAACTGGAAGAATGATAGGAATTAGTTTATGATTAGAATGCAATACTAATTATATACCTATATACCTATAAACCTAGCATTTTAAAGGTTAAGGTAGGAGGATCCAAAATATGTAGTCTGTCTGGGCTAAAATAATGAGAAAGAAATACAGAAATACAAGAAGGAAGAAAGAATTAAACACTAGACAGTCTGTGTTTATTGTTGGGATTTTCAGACCAAGTTGAGAAGATACATCTGAACTGCAATATGAAAGAAGAAAGGTGTTCTGGTGGAAGCTCCATCTCAACTCCGCTCCCTCATCTCTTTCCCCAAACTTACCCCCTCAAAGCCCACCAAACATGGCTCCTCCCACAGAGATGCTCAAGACCACTTACACAGAGTATTTAAACTGTATCCCAGGAAACAGACATGTGATTTTCCAGTCTCTCATCCCTGACTCATCTCTGGGAGTCTGGGAGTCTGGAGAATCACCCAGGAATGCTTCATTCACGAAACTGGGCTTTTTCTAAATTGGTCTGATTTGGTCCTATTTGTATTGCTGCATTGGTGGAGAGGCCTATCAGGGTGCAAAAAAAAAAAAAAACCCTCTTCTTTCTCACTAATTAGACTCCCAGTGCTCCACCAGGGGCCCAGCCTTGGCTCGGTCTGGGAGGGGGGGACTGGACCTGCCTGGACTGAGTTTACCAGGTCGACCCCGGTCCTCGGGGGGAGACCTTGATCTGGAGGAGGTGGGAATAGGGGGTGGGCTGGGGGGGAGGGGGAGGGAGGCGAGAGGGAGAGAACAGGGGAATCTGTGGCTATTATGTTGAACTGAATGGTGTTGTAAAATAAATTTAAAAAAAAAAAAAACCTAAAAAAGAAAAAAAAAAACACTACCAACAACAAAAACTTTCAAAAGGCACACAAAGAATTATCTCATCCCTGGACAGAAGGTTATCAACCTCACTGAGTATTAGAAAGGGCTTATATCCATAGTTTAAAATCAAGCAAAGCAGGGAGATCCCAGCACAGGGACCCATAAACTAGAAGAAAAAGAGGGAATCTATTATCAACCTTTTACATTGAAAGGCTGAACATAACTAAGTTAAATAACAGGCCATGGATCCTACAAAGGATCATTACTGCTGGTCTTAAAGAAAGTTGTTTGGGCCTGTGCTGCAGATAAAACCCTAAATGGACTGAGAGAATAGTGGAATAAGCAAGCTGAATGTGAAGGCACAAGCAATTATTTCCAGGATAATGTTTTTGTTTTTTGTTTTAAATGTTGGTTTCTAGATTTTTTTGTTTTGAGTCTTTGGGAATTTCACATGATGAACCCCAATACCACTCATTTCCCAGCCCTTTTATGTCTTCTCCCACAAATAAAATAAGTAAAAGTAAAACTTTAAAAAAAAAAAAACTTTGTTTTTCCATCTTTCCTGCTTCTCCATCACTTACTCGTTTGTAGCAGTGGCATTGGGAGCTTCAGCATGTCATACAGCTTTTGTCCAAATAGCTTTCCTTGTAAATGCTTATTGCAATGAGTTGCTGGTCTGGATCAAGGCCTGGCTTCTGCTACACCATCGATGCTGAACCCTCACCCATACTCCTCTCCAGTATCCTGTTGTTGCCCAGAGTCATGGAGATCCTGCAGCTATGGTTCCACAGGACTGGTCCCTTTACATGCTCCAGCAGGTTATACATGGGGTAGATATCTGGGAAAGTCAACTTAAAGTTCTGGACGTGGGCTTGAAGGTAGCTGGGTTGGCAAGCCCAGGCATCCACTGGGACATACCCCCATGAGGGGCAGGGCTAGCTCTCTCACATACACATCACTGGGGCCAGTTCTCCTGTGAAGGGCTAAGCCAGCTCTCCTAGTTCCAGCAAGGGACAGAGCCACCTCAGCATGGCTCTCAGACATCAACATGGCCTCAGGTGGCAGTCTAGACCATGTGAATCTATATGGCTTTTTGTGGTAAAATGGGCCATGGACATCAACACTGACCCTGCCTGCAGTAGAACCACAGACACAAACATGGTTCTTGGGTCCAGCATGGGCCCAGATGTCACCACAGTCTCAGGTGGCAGCCCAGATATGTACATCCACAAGACCTTAGGTGATAACAAGGGCCATGAACATTGACACAGACCCTGGCTACAGTAGGTCCATGGGCCCAGACATAGACCTCAGCAGGCCTCTCACATCAGCCTGTTCTTCAGCCTCCCTCCAGAGCACCTGAACTTCTCTACTTCTCTTTCTCTGCCATCTCTCCACCATATATTGGCACCACAGTGGGGCCCAGTGGCAGGCCAGGCCTGTAGCCTCTGGCTGGCTGCAGGACAATGGTTTCATGAGCAAAAATAGGTGAGAAGACAGGGATTGAAGCCACCATATCCAGGGACTGTGTTTTATTCCTCCATTTTATTGTTTCTTTGAAGTTCTCCAAAATTAAGGCACCTGGGTATTCCAAAAAGAGTAACACTGTGGTGAGGGGGGAAATTAATGGTGATGATAGGTAGTAGATAACTGTAGAAGAGACCTTGAGGTACTGAAAAAGGATGACCCCAATTTCCCCAATGAAGCTCTAAGTGTCTGTTTACTGTAAGTCTTAGCTAAGCTGCTGAGTAAAGTGATTCTAACTTAATTTTCTGGGCTGGGTCCTGTACATCAATATACTTTTAAAAGCTCCCCAGTTCCTTCTAATGTGCAATAAGGTTGAAGAGAAGTGATCTGAACAACATTGTTCTGTGTATTTCTATCCCCAGCCTTCCTTGTAAATTTAAGACATGTATTCATGTCTCCAGCACATTACTATTCAAGGTGTGTGAACTTTACATAAATTGAATCATACTGAATGGACTTTATGTATTGTTAAACCTGAAAATTGCCAGGATAAACACTAAATCCATGACTGACCAATTAAAGCAAGCTTTATTTGATATGGCCAGGAAGATAGACACTGGCCAGGTCCATATCCAGGATATGCAGAGACATGATACTGAATGAGATTATTCAGGTTCCTATAAAGGCCAAACCCACAAGTATTGATGAAATTATTAAGGCCACTCCACGTAGTTAAAAGGAAGATTTATTTAGTGGGTAACTTACAAATAAAGGGATAGGTAGGTCGCGGGGTCTGGGGAAGGTGTATCACAGTCCAGCTGTGTTCTCTGGAGCTCTGCTAGGTCAACCTCCACCATCTAGGGTTCAGGAACAAAGAGTGTGCTGGCCCATCCAGATATTGGGGCTCTGGGCACCTCCCTTGGCCCCCCCTTGTAGGCGTGACAGTTGTTGAAGCCTCAATGGGGGTTGGAACTTCCAGCTCAAAGCTGGAATGGCTACCCACTACACACAAGGCTATGTACTTTTCACCTCAGTCCAATTTGAGGCAAGCATGCATCCTGACCTACTTCCTGCTTATGTGTATCCTGCCTACATGTGATCAAACACATCCTGTGCAGTTTGGGCAACCAACCTTGTTTACTGAAGTGAAAGCATGTGACTTGTTATCTTACATGAACAACAGTCCCCCCTCTTCATCCCCTGTATTCCAAGAAGGTATCTTCACAAGTTTGGCTTATAGGTTAGCTTTTAGCCCTCGCAGCAGCTAATCTGTTTTGATAACATACCATGTTTGTGAGATTCATACATGATCTCAGATACTTCATTCATTTTCACTTTAAATTTTCCTAGCTTGAGGCTGTAGAGATAACTAGTTGGAAAAATGCTTCCTATATTGGTGGAAGTATTAAGGCAACTCCACGTAAAGGGTTGTTTTGTGGGGTAACTTACAAGTAAAGGGGTAGGTTACAGGGTCCGGGAAAGGTGTAGTGCAGTCCAGCTGTGTTCTCTGGAGAACTCTGCTTGATCTACCTCCAGCGTCCAGGAACCAAGAGAGCAGGTGCATCCAAATCTCAGGTCTTAAGGGTCCTCTCTTGGCCCTGCCTCATAGGTGTGAC